>NC_057392.1:73640685-73765621 GCF_019320065.1 Cervus canadensis
GTTCAGAACAGTCAATGAAATACACATTGTAGATCATTTCATTTTGGTGCTAAAACTTTTACTTCAACTATTTACACAGACTTTACCAAAATTAGTTACATCACTTTCAGCAAAGATACAGTCACAAATAAACCATGAACTTTCAAGTGTCAAGTATATACTGTGAGGAGAGAAAAGACGTGGAAGACATGATCTCAGGCTTAAAGAGTTTATATCCAGTTGGAAGGACAAGACTCAAACCACAAATAGATTACAGACCACAGAAGGCGGTAAGTGCCAAATAACAGGCAGACAGGAAGTGCTATAGGATTTGAGAGAACAGAAAATAACCATGAGTTGGTGAAACTGGAGTGAATGTCATAGAAAAACTGGACTAATGCCTAAAAAAACTGACAACTTATAAACTTGAACTCATTCCCTGATCCCAAAAGGCAATTTCTTTGTAATGTGCTCATCCTGTTGACAGTGACTTTGTGGAACTGTGTCTTCAGAATGATCCTGAAGCCAAATGTGGACTCAGTGGGAAAGAATCCTGTAAGTGGTAATAACATCTGCTATTGGGAGAGGAAGGGGCTTCCCTGGTGGCTCAAAGAGTCTGACTGCAATGCGGGAGACCTGGATTTGATCTCTGGGTCAGGAAGATCCCCGGAGAAGGGAATGGCAACCACTCCAGTGTTCTTGCCTGGAAAATCCCATGCATGGAGAAGCCTGGCAGGCTACAGCCCATGGATTTGCAAAGAGTCGGACACGACTTGAGAGACTAACACATTGGGAGAAGAAGGAGGAAGTGAAGAGAGCCCAGCTCTGCCCTTTCCCGACCAGCTCTGCTTCCTCCACACACTTGGCTCCCTACTCCTACTCCTCTTTTGGGGCCACTATCCACCAGTCTCCTTCCATCGCTTCCTCCTCTCTCCTCAGTTTCTGTCATTCCTAGTGCTTTCCAGCAAGTCAACAAAGCTACCTTTTTTCCCCTTAGGGAACCAACTAAACACCATATCTTATCCAACTGAAGCTCCAGATTTTCTCAGTACTGTTAAGCACCTAGTTTCTCAGCCCTGGTTTTGCAATTTGGAAACTCAACCGCTTATCATGATCATCACCACAATGACACCACCACTTAGGCTTACTCAGGTAGAGTCTCAACAACACGAGAAGGGCATGAAGGTTGCTGATTCGGACACAGCAAATTGCCACTACTACTGCCTGCCTCTCTCAGATCCGTAGACTCCACAGAACGTGAGAACAGAAAGAAACCTCAGAAGTCAAGCTTAATTTCTTCTTTGTACGAAGGAGGATAAATCATGCCCAGGAAATCGAGTCACTTTCTCAAGGAAAACACAAAGATTTTATAACAGAAATGGAGCTAAGGCTTAGAAGTTCTAAACATATGCTCTTTTGGACTGCTCTAATCACCCATCACCTCTCCAAGCACAAACAAAACCAAGTGATAAAGAAAATGTATCACCTTTCTGGTCTATCCAACCTGCACTGGTTACCCTCTCCTTCACTCAATCTGCCCAAGAGCTCCTGCAATGCACTTGAATATTTACTGGTGTTTATCTCTGAATGTTTTCTAACTTACTAACATATTTTCATATAAGCGTTCCATGTTTTATGTGCCTACTTCTTTGCTCTGCAACATTCAGAATGAAACAGATTATACTAAGAGTCAAAGAATTCTTTACTAAAGCCTTGTTACCTGCTACCATACAAATTGTTGCTGTTGCTATTTGGTCATAAGTTGTGTCCAACTTTTTTGTGACCCCGTGGCCTGTAATCTGCCAGGATTCTCTGTCAACGGAATTTCTCAGGCAAGAATACTAGAGTGGGTTGCCATTTCCTTCTCCAGAGGATCTTCCCAATCCTGGGGCCGAATTCCCATCTCCTGCATTGCCACGCGTGTTCTTTACCACTGAACCACTAAGGAAGGACATGTTAAATTCCTGAGACCCATAAAATCCAGGTATTGATGTTCTGTAAATAAATAGCGATTCTTGTTTTCATTAATCCATATCAATGCTTCAAAGTGGTGTTTGTGGTATCTAGTTAACACTGACATTTGTTGGAGATTTCTGAAACTAATAATAGGCACCATTTATTGGGTACTTACTACCTGCCACTGAAGTGGGTGCTGTCACATATTATCTTATTTAATCCTTCAACAACCCTGAAACTAGGTATTAGTAGCTCTATTTTACAGCTGAGGACAAGGCAGAAGCAATTCAAGAAGTGTGCAATACTTGGGAGTGATTTTGTGAGCAGATTTCCTAAACTAATTCAAACGAAACCACATTATAAAGATGTCCAGCATTGTTTATGCCAGGTGCATTCCACTGTGTTCAGCTTCTAAGCACAGCTTCCTCTCTTCCTGAACATATATTTTATTCAGTTCTACCCATTAGGATACAAAGGATGCAACTATCATGCAGTTTGGGGGTGAAGGGTGGGATAGGTTTCCTGGAAAAGGAGTTTGATTTTAATAAGTCCTCAGTTCCAAGAGATCGCAGGGCAGCCTCAGAGATGCTTTCTGGGCTGTACTAAAGGCTCTCTCCACTTGATGCATTCTGGCCCAGACCACAGTTAAACCCATGACCCATCATTTCATTAGTACTGGTTTCTAACTGCTGTAACTGTCCCAGGAAAATTTACATAATTACACAGTTGCTGAATACATACTTGAAAAGCCTTCAAAGGAAACAGTTTACTCTCTATAAACATCAGTTTTCACACCTCAAAACCATTTCCTAGACCTTTTATTCCAAAGAAAAATTGCTTGAAAAATGTATACAGGACATTTAAGTGGTTCTTGTTGAGGCTTGCAATGGGATGTTTATGCCTATTTATAAACTTCTGCCATCAGAAATCTTGGTGCCACTATGGGATCTCACTCAGCCTGTCTCTTCCATTTTGATTAGGAGAAAAATGCAAACTACTCTCTTCTCTGCTCCACTTTTACAAGGTTAGCTAGCACTTTGAGCCAGTAGCAATTGAAAGCTAGTAGCTAGAAAGCAATTTACCTCTTTGAGTCTCACTCTTCAGACCCAGTACAATCTGAGCACATTTTTGCACCAAAGACATTAAGGGAGAATTCCTTTTCAAGTGGTTATTCTTGAATTCATTTACTTTTGACACACACAATGAAATCCCAATTCTCCGGCAGGCTGCAGGGCCTTTGTTTGCTATTTTGTACACTGTCTATCTCCCTGCATCTTTGAATGAACAGCTGCACAAGTTTCAGAAACTTGTGAGTGCATCTTCAAGACGGACTATTACAACCGGAACTTAGCCAGCTGATGATTTTTCAATCACCATTTTGCTGTCTTCTTTTAAGAAATAGTGAAAAGGGACAGAAGATCCTCAATTTTAAATAGGCTCCATAAAACATGTAAATCTGTGACAAGTGCACTCTTGAGTAATAAAATGACTTCTGATAAATGGCACTAACTATGATTTATAATGTGATAAAAACCCTCGAACATCTTTTCAAATCTATAGAAGATATTCCTTTTGCCCAGGAGTCATGTTAAAAGCCAGAGGCAAGAGAATTTGCATTGCCCACTTAAACTATGGGATCTCTAACAGGATAGATGACAAGAGCTTTGTGAGACCAGAAACAGGAGGGTATCAACCACAAACATGAATTCACAGGAGCATTCAGTCTAAGACTAAGAAGCAGAATAATGTTAAGATCATGGGCTCTTTGTTTGAGCCCCATCACCTACACATACACTGATCTCAAGCAATTTATTTCATTTCTCTTTGCCTCCATCTTCTCAGCTCTGAAATAGAAACTCAGCTCTGAAATAGATAATAAAATGTTTCTTGCATAGAGCCGCTATGGGGAGTAAGTAGCCTGTCTCTTCTTCCCTTTTGATTAGGAGAAAAATGCAAACTACTCTATTCTAAAATACTTATACTATTGTATGGCACACAGTAAACACCAAGTATATTTTAATTTTTATTTGTGAAATTGGAGGTCACCTAGAGTTTCAGATTAAAATGAACTCTAAGCTAAGACATGGAAGCAACTTAGATGTCCATTGACATGAATGGATAAGGAAGTTGTGGTGCATATACACAGTGGGATACGACTCAGCTATAAAAAGAAACACATTTGAGATATTTCTAATGACATGGATGAACCTAGAGCCTATTATACAGAGTGAAGTCAGAAAGAGAAAGGCAAATACTGTATATTAATGCATATATATGGAATCTAGAAAGATAGTATCAATGATCCTACATGTAGGGCAACAAAGGAGACAAAGAACAGACTTTTGGACACAGTGGGGGAAGAAAGGGAGGGATGATTTGAGAGAATAGCATTGAAACATATACATTAACATTTCATAAAACAGATAGACAGTGGGAGTTTGATGTATGACACAGTGAACCCAAAGCTGGTGCTCCGTGACAACCTAGAGGGATGGGATGAAAAGGACGGTGGGAGAGGGGTTCTCTTCAAGAAACGCATGTACACCTATGGCTGATTCATGTTGATGTATGGCAAAAATCATCACAATACTACACAGTAACTATTTTCCAATTAAAAAATAAATAAAATGAACTCCAGTAGTGGACTGGCCTTTTTATATCTGATCATGTGCTTATGCCTCAACCCATCCATTTCAATACAGAAAATATAAAGCCACTCAGCGTGATTAATCAATCCTCTTGCAACTGCAACCAGCCTGAAGAAACACCTTTGAAGACCTACAAATAAAACTGGCAGAATCTTCCCCCCTCACATCTCTGACTTTTTCAACTAAATCTCTCTCAGTTTCATTCTTTTCATTTCAAATGTTTTGCCTTCAAAATATGCCTGTTTCTTTCTTATTCTGAAATAGAAAAGTATATTTGCAATATTGGAAAAGTCACATTTTATGATAAAGCATGTAGCAAGGCTTGAAGTTTTCTGCTATTTTAAACTGGTGTCTTAGCAGAATCTAAATAATTATCATCTGTCTTCAACATTCACATTTTAACCTGAAAACTGTCAGCAAATATAACAATAAATAGAAATTTTGAAAAATAATTACAGCAATGTGGGATGAATTTAAATTGCCAGCAGTAACTAGTGAATGTATTGTACTTATGCCTCTTTGAAGAGAAGCCCCTAAAGGGGCAGAACTGAAGATAAAGAATGCCACTAGGGTGGCATGGGCAGAGATGCTTTCCAAAGGCTTATGCCTACGGATATAGGCATGCACATTCAATGCATGCAGGCATTTGTGAACAACAATCAGGCAGGGGCATCTGGTAGACCAGTCCCTTCTCCCCCTCCCTCCACTCACCCCTAATCAAGCTAGCACAAGAAATGAAAATGTCTCCCCAAATACCAGCGTGCCAGAAGACATAATGAGAAAGAGGCAGATCTAGACTATGAAACCACAACATCAAAGGCAAATTTATACTAAGAAGATTAGATAGGCAGATTTGCATCCAACTAGTTTCAGTTTGAAATAAGCCAATTTGGAAAAAGATTTCATTTTCAAATGTCCATTACAATTTCATCTAAGTACCAAGATCACCTCTAGAGAAATATAAAAAGAAACATAAACCATAAATGCATATTCTCTTCCTTTAACCCAACAGTCTCACACTAAAATCAGTAAAGAGAAATACTGAAAGTACCTAAGATTCTCACTCTCACTGATTCAATAACAAATATATACTGAGTTTCTACAGAGGGAGAGGAATCATCCAGAATTTTCGTTTAGTAATCCACTCAATCTACATATTAAAAGTTAGTCTTATTCTACTTAAATGTTTACAGATAAAAGGAAGACCTGATTTTTTTTTTAAGACTTGAGCTTAAAATTATCCATGGCAACTACAGTAATCCTGCAAGAGTTGTTAAAATGGAATATTAATTCAATGCATAGTAACTTCACAACTGCTGGCTACAGGATTAGGAATAAGGCAAGAGAAACTGGTCAAATGGACTGAGAATGCTAATACAGAGAATCATAGGAATGCCTCTGTAATCCTCCTCCATGTTAGGTAAGCCAAGCACATAGTGTCAAAAAAGACTGTTTCTCCTTATGAGGAGAAAAAAAAAAAGTTGCAGAGTAGACAAAGAAACAAGAGAATGAAATTGGAAGTCTTCCGATGGCAAATTATTAATGCCTTCTCTTTGAGAAATTGCAAGCAGGCAGAAAAAGGTCTAACCTGAAGAAAAGGATCAAAGACTGAAATAAAAGCTTTGATGCCCAAGTTGCTCTGTAGCCCCAAAGCGCTGTGGAGCCATGAATGCAGCTGGGAAGATTGTTAACTCCAAAGTAATTGTGGAATGAATTGGCTACTTAATCCCTGGGAGGACAGAGGAGTGAGATTAGGTAGTGTTTAGTTGCTTCTAAAATTAAATAACAGCATTTAATTTCAAGCTAAATATTTATATTTATCTCAGTTTTGTTCCAGAGTTTTTACATCTTTAAAAACATACGTCAGTGTTAGTGATTGGTGGATAGGAATGTTTTATTTGAATAAAATGTTTATTTCTCAAATGATAACGTTATTGATTGGGTCATGAAAGTGAGACTAAGCTAAGACAAGCCCAGTGGGGCTGATGAGACAGCCACAGCCTGGTAGCACTGTTCATCCTGAGACAAGGACCCAAAGGCTGACATAGTGACTCAAAGGAAAAGAAACCATCTCTAAGCCTCACTTTGCAGCCTCAAAGTTACAGCTACACAACAAGCTAAATAAAATTCTTACTAATCTATTAATTCAATCATTCAAAAAGCACATTTAAAGCTCAGTTCGTTTCAGGCTCCTTGCTGGGGACCAGACATAAAGTGGCGAAGACTCAATCCTGGTGTCAAAATCACCATGTAAAGATCATAGAATCTTGGACTTTGAAGTGAACTGAAAGGTCATTTTTTTCCTCTAACTTTGCAGTCTTCTCTATGCCAGTCATACCACATGATCATTCATAATCTAGGTGTACAGCTTCAACGAGAGGAAACTTACTACCTCCCTAGGAAGAAAGTTCTTCCATTTTACTAAAAAAATTAAGTAGGACTCAATGACATGCCCAAAAATAAATAAACTGAAGTAGCCACTTCAATTAAGCCTCTGCAATTGGATTTCACGCATTTTCTTTTTGCTTAGCAAAAATGTTGTGTACTTCAATAAATAGTACACACACGTTCTCTCAATAACCACATTAAAAAAACTGTCTTTAACATAAAAAGCTGTTTAGAATCACAATATTTAATCTCACCTACTGATCCCAAGCTGGTTCTCAAGGGCAACATTTCACAACAGAGATAAATTGAAGCCAGAAGGATCATAATATAGCTTAAAGTTACAAAGAAATCTCCTGAAAGTCTATTTTCTGTCTACTGTGATTACTTCTTCCAGGACTCAGGGCCAGGATGAAAGTGCAGTGTTATTCGTTCTGCTGTATCCTACTCTTTGCAACCGCATGGACTCTAGTTTGCCAGGCTCCTCTGTCCATAGAACAGTATGTACTATATTTTTACACAACAGAGTAAGGAAATCAGACAATACCTTTTTAAACAAAGGGGGAAATTTTTGAGCATAGTCACAGTATACCTTTGGGTATGATGCGGACCAACTTTCCTGATTTTTGAAAGGCTGTTTGGTTGTTGTGCATGTGAGCCAAGTCACTTCAGTCATGTCCAACTCTTTGCCACGCTATGGACTGTAGCCCACCAGGCTCCTATGTCCATGGGATTCTCCAGGCAAGAATACTAAAGTGGGTTGCCATGCCCTCCTCCAGAGGATCTTTCTGACCCAGGGATCAAACCCATATCTCTTATGTCTCCTGAACTTGCAGAAGGGTTCTTAATGCTAGCGCCACCTGGGAAACTCAAGTTGCTACTGTGACATTATTTTTCTTGAATATAATCTTTACCATTTTATCACAGTAAAATACAATTGATCCAGAATAGTTGAAGACTGTTCTTATTCTCTGACAAATATTATTACCTTAAGGTCATATATGATTATAGTTTGCTTCTTGGGTTGGGAAGATTCCCCTGGAGGAAGACACGGTAACCCACTCCACCATACTTGCCAGGAGAATCCCAGGGACAGAGAAGACTTGGCAGGCTACAGTCCAGGGATTCACAAAGAGCCAGACGTGACTGAGCATCTGAGCACAGAGCACAAGGTTACATACATTTCAGAGGGATTTCAAAATGTTTAAGAAGGCAATATAATATTGACTACTAGTTTATGCTTAAAGTTTCCAAAGGCAATGAACCATTTCTCTTAACCACTAAGAAAATTTCTCAACTCTAAGAGTATTTAACTCTTGTGGACAAAAGATTTAGCTACATATCTAGCATAATGATTTGCTGAATGAATAAATATGTAAATATTCAACACAGTAGCAGAACACCTGTTAGGTACTATGTCAGTGATTCATGAGACTTCTTCATTCCTTTTCAGTACAAAAAATGACTTTGAATCATGCAAAATATCAGCTATCACTTCCTGTTTATTAAACTATTATATTTGATCAGCTTTAATTTTCTTATTACCTAACTTTTCCTACTTGTAAGTTGGTTATGAAAAAACCTCTCAAGGACAGTATTTGCCCTGCTGTAATTATACATTTTTAATCACTGCCTGTCTTGAAAAAATAGTTTTCAACGGACACTCATAGAAAACACATTTTCTCCCTCTTTAATTGTGCCATTGCCATAATGTAGGGCTATCTAAATGAGGAAAAAAACTTGAAAAAGAAGAAACTTTGAACACATTTTTCAAGATATGCTTAGTATATTAACTTTTATATTCCTTCAGTTCAGTTCAGTCGCTCAGTCATGTCCGAACTTTGCGACCCATGGACTGCACCATGCCAGGCTTCCCTGTCCATCAGCAAATCTCGGAGCCTACTCAGACTCATGTACATTGAATTGGTGATGCCATCCAACCATCTCATCCTCTGTCAACCCCTTTTCCTCCCGCATCCAATCTTTCCCAGCATCAGGGTCTTTTCCAATGAGTCAGTTCTTCACATCACGTGGCCAAAGTATTAGAGTTTCAGCTTCAGCATCAATCCTTTCAATGAATATTTAGGACTGATTTCCTTTAGGATGGACTGGTTGGATCTCCTTGCAGTCCAAGGGACTCTCAAGAGTCTTCTCCAACACCACAGTTCAAAAGCATCAATTCTTTGGCCTTCAGCTTTCTTTATAGTCCAGCTCTCACATCCATACATGACTACTGGAAAAACCATAGCTTTGACTAGATGGACCTTTGCTGGCAAAGTAATGTCTGTTTTTTAATACACAGTCTAGATTGGTCATAACTTTTCTTCCAAGGAGTATGCACCTTTTAATTTCATGGCTGCAGTCACCATCTGCAGTGATTTTGGAGCTCAAAAAAATAAAGTCAGCCACTGTTTCCATTGTTTCCCCATCTATTTGCCATGAAGTGACAGAACTGGATGCCATGATCTTTGTTTTGTGAATGTTGAGTTTTAAGCCAACTTTTTCACTCTCCTCTTTCATCAAGAGGCTCTTTAGTTCTTTGCTTTTTGGCATAAGTGTGGTGTCATCTTTATATCTGAGATTATTGATATTTATCCCGGCAATCTTGAACCCAGCTTTTGTTCCATCCAGTCCAATGTTTCTCATGATGTACTCTGCATATAAGTTAAATAAGAAGGGTGACAATACACACCCTTGACGTACTCCTTCCCCGATTTGGAACCAGTCTGTTGTTCCATGTTCACTACTAACTATTGCTTCCTGATCTGCATACAGATTTCTCAGGAGGCAGGTCAGGTGATCTGATATTCCCATCTCTATCAGAATTTTCCACAGTTTGTTGTGATACACACAGTCAAAGGTTTTGGCACAGTCATAAAAGCAGAAGTAGATGTTTTTCTGGAACTGTCTTGCTTTTTCAATGATCCAGCAGATGTTGGCAATTTGATCTCTGGTTCCTCTGCCTTTTCTAAATCCAGCTTGAACATCTGGAAGTGCATGGTTCACATACTGCTGAAGGCTGGCTTGGAGAATTTTGAGCATTACTTTGTTAGCATGTGAGATAAGTGCAATTGTGCAGTAGTTTGAGCATTCTTTGGCATTGCCTTTCTTAGCAATGGGAATGAAAACTGACCTTTTCCAGTCCTGTGGCCACTGCTGGGTTTTCCAAATTTGCTGACATATTGACTGCAGCACTTTTACAGAATCATCTTTTAGGATTTGAAATAGCTCAACTGGAAATTATAGTGATGCTTCTTAAGGCCCACTTGACTTTGCATTCCAGGAATTCTGGAGTGATTACACCATCGTGGTTATCTGGGTCATGAAGATATTTTTTCGTAGTTCTTCTGTGTATTTTTGCCACCTCTTCTTAACACTGTCTGTTTCTGTTAGGTCCATATAGTTTCTGTCCTTTATTGTGCCCATCTTGCATGAAATATTCCCTTAGTATCTCTAATTTTCTTGAAGAGATCTCTAATCTTTCCCATTCTATTATTTTCCTCTATTTCTTTGTATCAACCACTGAGGAAAGCTCTCTTATCTCTCCTTGCTATTCTTTGGAACTCTGCATTCAGTTGGATATCTCTTTCCTTTTCTCCTTTGCCTTTCACTTCTTTTCACAGCTATTTATAAGGCCTCCTCAGACAACCATTTGGCCTTTTTGCATTTCTTTTTCTTGGGGATGGTCTTGATTCCTGCCTCCTGTACAATGTCACAAACGTCTGTCCATAGTTCATCAGGCACTCTGTCTATCAAATCTAAACCCTTGAATCTATTTGTCACTTCTACTGTATAATCATGAGGGATTTGATTTAGGTCATACCTGAATGGTCTAGTGGTTTTCCCTACTTTCTTCAACTTAACTCTGAATTTGGCAATAAGGAGTTCATGATCTGAATCACAGTCAGCTCCCAGTCTTGTTTTTGCTGACTGTATAGAGCTTCTCCATCTTTGGCTGCAAAGAATATAATCAATCTTAATTTGGTATTGACCATCTCATCAATTATATATTCCCTAAATTAGTATATATTAGTATAATAGTATATATTATACTAATGCTAATATATATTAGTACATTAGTATATTAGTCAATTCCCATATCCTCCTATATAAGTCCCTTGATTTGCTTCTTTTCAAGTCTAATTTCCATCTTGCTCACTCTTCCAGTATTCTTCTATAACATGGCTTCCTCTATAGCTGCCATCAGTATTTATCGATAATGCTCTAAGTGAACAATGAGGTTACCGTTGAGGTTATCTGATATTCAGACCTCCTCCAACTCACTGCCAACTATACATTTATGTAGTCAAGGCATTTGAGCTTCTCATTGTGTATTTTTATTTCTGGGTTAGTGAGGATGCTCTGAGAATCGCCTCCTCCATATACGTGAGTAAGCCAAGCCCAGCAACCACGCGCTTTCCCTATTCTAGGACAGTGCTCTGTCCGTGATGGACACTTACTCACATTAGGGCTGAAATGAGGAAGAGGATTTCTCTATTAAACTCTGAGCAGACAGAAAAAGAGTCACATCAAGTCGTACACAGCCTGTAGGGAAAAAATAGTTTCTGTTTTCTCTTCAGGTATTCCTGACACGCTCTTCAGCCAGCTATAATGTATTCTTACTTAATTCACAGATTTATTTTGACCCTTCACCAAGGTTAGATGTAATATAAGCAACTCAACAATGTAGCAATTGCAGTATCCTGGAGAAGATTATTTGTGATAAATGAAAGCTAAGCAGGGGTCACTGGAACTCACAACAGAACAAAACATATCATCTCCTGCCAGAATGAAAAAAAAAAACAGTTCTTTTTTAAGTTACATAACTAAACTCCAGTTGTTAAATATTCTTCAGCAGATAGTTTTAAAGCCATTTTAAACCATTACAATGACTTAAACAAATGTTCATTAAAAATGCTGGCAGGTTCTTAAAACTTCAGGTCTCTTGTACTGTATTCTCCTACTCCTCCGCATCCCTCAGTCTCCTGCGTTGTTCAGAACTAACAGATTATAAAAATGTTATTTTTGCACTTGCCTTCTGTGGTTTACCATCTGATTCAATAAATGGATGGATTAAACCATTACTTCCAACCCACATAAGCAGTCCAGACACTATTGTTCTCCATCAGTGATGAGGAAAACCCTCATCCAATATCATGCTGCACAAGTGAGCAGCCACCAAGTGCTATATAATCTTCCCTGTGCACCTCACACGCTAGGAAGAGGAGAGACTCAACGCATTTCATTCTTGAAGGAGAAGAAAAGGGAGAAGAGACTCCACTTCTGAGAAAGTTTAGTCCAACTGAGAAGTTAGAGGGAGCAATCCCCACAAGAATCATCCCCATTCCTGACATCAACTTCAAGTTCAGAGGGTTCACGAAATCACTCTCAACATTCAGTTATTTGTTAGAAGGACTCACAGAAATCACTAAAAGCTACTGTATTAAAATCAGCCAAGGAAAGAAGTACATAGGGTGAAGGCAGGAAGTATCAGAAGTAGACCTTCCATCATCCCCTCCACAGAGAGTTAGAAGGCATTAACTTCCTAACGTCAGTGGGTAACAATACCCATGGACGGCTGCCAGTCAGGGAAGCCCAGTTGAGCTCTATGTCCAGAGTTTTTATTAAGAGTCCATCATATAGGCCTGTTGAATTACTTACTAATTGCCCACTTGTTAGATTTCAGTCTCCAGCCTCTCTAAAAGTGACCCAGAGCCCTTACCCTAGATCATGTGGGTGGTCTTTCTCCAGTGGCAACCTAAGACTATCTACATGTGTCCAGCCCTCCAGTGATATTCAGGGATAGTTCTATTGTCAGACAACCCAGTGACCTAAGGCACCCAGGGAAATGAAATGCTCCTATAAGAAAATGATATTACAAGAGGTTAGAGATGACCTTTCAGAAGCTAAGGTCAAAGGGCAGAAGTCTTTCTGCATAAGGTTAAACCATTTACTACTCATCTTCTCTCATAAGCCTTTGATTTGGGTCATTTATTTCAATGGTAAATATACTCATTATAACTATGCCCTTGGGCTTTCTGAGGTTCAAGATAGATGTATGTAATACAACAGAGATTCAGTTCAGTCAGTTCAGTTCAGTTGCTCAGTCGTGTCCGACTCTTTGCCATCCCATGGACTGCAGCATGCCAGGCTTCCCTGCCCATCACCAACTCCCAGAGTTTACTCAAACCCATGTCCATCGAGTCAGTGATGCCATCCAGCCATCTCATCCTCTGTCATCCCCTTCTCCTCCTGCCCCCAATCCCTCCCCACACCAGGGTCTTTTCCAGTGCATCAACTCTTCGCATGAAGTAGCCAAAGTATTGGAGTTTCAACTTCAGCATCAGTCCTTCCAATGAACACCTAGGACTGATCTCCTTTAGGATGGACTGGTTGGATCTCCTTACGGTCCAAGGGACTCTCAAGAGTCTTCTCCAACACCACAGTTCAAAAGCATCAATTATACAGTGCTCAGCTTTCTTTAGTGTCCAACTCTCATATCCATACATACTACTGGAAAAACCATAGCCTTGACTAGACAGACCTCTGTTGGCAAAGTAATGTCTCTGCATTTTAATATGCTGTCTAGATTGGTCATAATTTTCTTTCCAATAAGTAAGCGTCCTTTAATTTCATGGCTGCAATCACCATCTGCAGTGATTTTGGAGCCCAGAAAAATAGTCAGCCACTGTTTCCACTGTTTCCCCATCTATTTGCCATGAAGTGATGGAACCGGATGCCATGATCTTTGTTTTCTGAATGTTGAGCTTTAAGCCAACTTTTCACTCTCCTCTTTCACTTTCATCAAGAGGCTCTTTAGTTCTTCTTCACTTTCTGCCATAAGGGTGGTGTCATCTGCATATCTGAGGTTATTGATATTTCTCCTGGCAATCTTGATTCCAGCTTGTGCTTCTTCCAGCCCAGCGTTGCTCATGATGTACTCTGCATATAAGTTAAATAAGCAGGGTGACGGTATACAGCCTTGACGTACTCCTTTTCCTATTTGGAACCAGTCTGTTGTTCCATGTCCAGTTCTAACTGTTGCTTCCTGACCTGCATACAGGTTTCTCAAGAGGCAGGTCAGGTGGTCTGATATGCCCATCTCTTTTAGAATTTTCCACAGTTTATTGTGATCCACACAGTCAAAGGCTTTGGCATAGTTAATAAAGGAGAAGTAGATGTTTTTCTGGAACTCTCTTGCTTTTTCAATGACCCAGTGGATATTGGCAATTTGATCTCTGGTTCCTCTGCCTTTTCTAAAATCAGCTTGAACATCTGGAAGTTCATAACAGTTCATGTATTGCTGAAGCCTGGCTTGGAGAATTTTAAGCATTACTTTACTAGTGTGTGAGATGAGAGCGATTTTGTGTTAGTCTGAGTATTCTTTGGCATTGCCTTTCTTTGGGATTGAAATGAAAACTGACCTTTAGATGCTTGTCAAAAACCCAGGCCTTGGCATTATGGCTTAGAACAAACATTGCAGGAGTTCTTTCACTTGATGGCAATATTGAAGGAGTAGATTGCCACCAAGATCTAAGTTAGTTCTGCACCTCAGAATGAAAAGAGCATGAACAGTAGCCGACACAATACATATAGATGTATTCTTCAAAGCTCCCCTAACTAACAAGATCACCTTACCTTCTGACTTCCAGAATTCTGTTACCACTTATGTTAAGGTACTCTAGTCATATCTCTACTGGGCATTGGTTCCAGGACTCCACCAAAGTTACCAAAATCCATGGGTACTTAAGTTACTTATAAAATGACTTGGTCCAATTGGCCCTCTGTACCTGTGGATGCAAAACCCACAGATATGGAGGGCTGATTGCATGTTAGACAGGAGTCTGAAGTTGTTTTTAGGAGAAACAATGGAACTAAATTCTGACAGATGAAGGGAAGAAAAGAGAAATATTAATATATAAATCATGAAAACTCCATGAGGGCCTGATGGAAAAAGATGAGAAAGAATTCCCAACCCCACTTTGCCTCCTCTATTTGTTAATTCAGCAGAGCTCATAGTATGGTTCAAAAAACAAAAAAAGACTCATGGCAAGTCTTGCTTAGTTGCTTATCCTCAGGCAACTATATAGAATACCATAAACACTGGAGTTAAAGATCTGGGTAAAAACCTGGCTCAGCTACTAACACTCTGTGATTAGGGCACCTCAACAAAGCCTCCTGAGTTCCTGTTACCTCAATTCTAATTTGGGAATAATATGAACTCCCTCAAAGAGTAGTTTGAGGCTTAAATGAGATAACATATGGGAAAGCTTGTGTTAAATGTACATTTTCTTAACTATTATATAAATACTTTATTATCAGTTGAGTAGATTGGAAAACATAGCTTTTAACTTTTTATTTCCAATTTTTGATAATGTGTGAGTGCATGCATGCTCAGTAGCTACCATCATGTCCCACTCTTTGCGACCTCAGGGACTGTAGCCAGCCATGCTCCTTTGTCCACGGAATTTTCTAGGCAAGGATACTGGAGTGGGTTGCCATACCCTCTTCCAGGGGATCTTCCCGACCCAGGTATGGAACCCACGTCTCCTATGTCTCCTGCATTGGCAAATGAATTCTTTACCACTCCATCACCTGTGCTGTGATCCATCCTGCATTTCCTGTGTCCTGTATTGCAGGCAGATTCTTTACTGCTAAGTCAGGGGGGAAGCCCATCTATATAAATGTATATATAAATTCTTCTATTAAAATAAGACATAGGATGACTCCAAATTTTAAATAGTTGTTCCAGTTGCTTTTTCAGGATAAAAAGATGGCAGTTCATTAAAATCCTGATGCCCTGGGGTTGCAGAGTCAGACATGACTAAGTGACCAAGCGCAGCACAGGGCAGGTGATGCAGTGGTAAAGAATTCACTTGCCAATGCAGGAGACACAGGAGATGTGTGTTCTATCCCTGGATCGGGAAGATCCCCTGAAAGAGGAAATGGCAACCCACTCCGGTATTCTTGCCTGAAAAATTCCATGGACAGAAAAGCCTGGTGGGCTACAGTTTATGGGGTCACAAAGAGTCGAACACAACTGAGCGCATGCGTACGTGCACGCACACACACATACACACACACGCTCTAAAAATCCTACAAGAATGAACACAATATGAGGTTATTTGACATAGAATTTCCTAAACTTATTAAACATAAAAACTTCATTTCCTACAACACTTCTTAAAATCCAGTGGAAATAGTGATCCAGAGAATAAATTTTAAGAAATATTCATTTAAGAAATATTCATTTAAGAAATTCATATTATTCAGGTTTAAAAAATACATGTGCGTGTGTGCTTAGTCACTCAGTCATGTCTGATTCTTTGTGACCCCATGGACTGTAGCCCATCAGGCTCCTCTGTCTACAGAATTTTTCAAGCAAGACTACTAGAGTAGGTTGCCATTTCCTACTCCAAAGGATCTTCCCGCCCCACACCAGGGATCGAACTCAAGCCTCCTGTGTCTCCCGCACTGGCAGGCAGATTTTGAAAAACATAAGGCATTACATCCCGCACACCCAGCTTTATACTAGCTTGGCCAGGAAGTAGAGGAACCTGCACGAGGTGCTCCAGGTTGAGAAAAGAGCCAAATCTGTGCAGCTAAATTTGTAGCTTCAGGGTCATCTAGTCTCTCAATTCTCTTGATTATCACTACTCTTTACCTTTTATCTTACATAGAATTTGACTTCTGACTATATTTCCTCCGGTCTTCTACTTTGCCTCTTTCAGGAAATGTATCTTTAAATAAGTCCCGAAAACGCCCACAACCAGGTTAACTGGGTCCCCAGGACCATTCTGTCTGGTGAACATCACCGAGGTAACAGACCCACCAGATGCTTCCTTCCATCTCTCACTCCTACTATCCAGGCAGTGTTACTGGACTAGCCTGAGAGCAGAGAATCTTGTAAAGAAATTTCATTTTTTCTTTTCTCAACATAAAACACCCTAATCACTCTAGGGTATTTTTGTGCTTGACTATCATACTGGTAGTTTCTAACACTGACCATCCTAAATTCTAAAAGAGAAGTGTGAAAAGTTCCATTCCATTCCATTCATTTTACAGTAGATTAAGGAACTTATGGTTTCAAAAATGACTAAGAAATGAAGCTGCACTGTCTAGACCAACTGACCTGTCCCAATGGCCATCACTGGTGGTGATGCCATTGGTGTATGCCCAGCTCACTTTGCCCAGATATAAATAACTTTGAGTAAAATTTTACCCTTCACACACACAGGCATATACTTAAAATTCAAATAGCAAGCAAAAATTCAAGTTATACTATTTCAAGAAATACCAAACGGTATTGTTTTTTGTCATGTATTTTTTAATCCAGGATTTCCTCTTTCAAATTACTCTTATCAAAATTCTTAAGAGAAAAATGGGACTTTATATAAACAAAAAACTAAAAGGGACATTTTAAATTATGTACCTGATAAAATAAGAGAAGTCTGGTATTTTAAAAACAATAACAGCAACAAAACCTTTTGGCAGCAAGCAACGAAAGTGAGTGAAAGTGAAAGTCGCTCAGTTGTGTCCAACTCTTTGCAACCCCATGGACTGTATAGCCCATGGAATTCTCCAGGCCAGAATACTGGAGTGGGTAGCCTTTACCTTCTCCAGGGGATATTCCCAACCCAGGGATCGTACCCAGGCCTCCGGCATTGCAGGCGGATTCTTTACTAGCTGAGCCACAAGGGAAGCCCAAGAACACTGGAGGAGGTAGCTTATCCCTTCTCCAGGGGATCTTCCAGAAACAGGAATCAAACCAGGGTTTCCTGCACTGCAGGTGGATTCTTTACCAACTGAGCTATGAGGAAAGCCCCAGCAAGCAACAAAAAAGAATGACAAATGAGTGCATGCAAGATTTGGCCATTTGAATGACATAACATTTCTTTTCATTTGGATTTTCAGCCTCTTTCCATTGTATTATGGCTATATCTTTGAAACACACATCTACACATAAAATGCCCATCTTAAAATCTTCAATGGCATTACATATCCAAGGAGTTGAAACCCAAACTATTCACTGGGCAATAATGAGTGACATGGAGTTAATACACATCTTACTTGCCATAACCCCCCAAGTCCTGCTCCCCACTATGACTTAGTCCCTGGATTTCTTTTAGTGTATTTCTGAGAACACCCTTCATCACATTATAATGATTTGTCTTCCTATCTCTGTAACGAGAATGCAGCCTTTCAATAGCAAAGCTATGTATTTCTTACACAGGTTCTAAAAATCCCTCAATACATGTACAGCAAGCAAAACTTTAAGTGAAAAAAAGTCATTTAGCTCAAACTTCTTGCAGGAATATTGTTTTCTCAGCATACTGAACAGGTTTAAACACTAAAAATAAAGTATAAATCCTTTATGTCCCTTTCAGGGAAATGATATAAATATTATTTCTCATAAACAACAGATCTATTATATTTTAAAAAAACATCACATAGTGACTCAAAGGACAGACTCAGGAGCCAGACTGTTTGAGTTCACACCCTAGCTCTAGCATTTATTACACACATGACCTCAAGTAAGTTAATTTCTCCTCACTTTCAGTGTGCTATTGCAAAACGGGAACTACCTTAGAAAATTGTTGTGAGTAATTAATGAGCTGACATGCATAAAGCATTGAGGACAGCACCTACCATGTAGAAAGCATGATTTCTGTGTTAGCTGTTATAGTCATTACTATCCATCTTCAAATTTTTCTAGCCCATCACTAAGGATATCCTATAGAATCAAATAACCCTGGATAGTGCTAGGTCATCCCCTTCTAAGGCTGCCATTCTTGCAATATTAGGCAATTCTCATGGAGTCTTTTTTTTAAATGCATCTACCTTCTGGTTGCTAACACTCGGCCATGCAAAGCATACCTGGAAGGCTATTTTAGTAAAAGCACTGTCAAAGCTTCTATTTTTAAATCAATGTCAGGGTAGTAAACCTTCTGCGTGGATTCCTAATAAGATGTCCCTTTATTATGCTCACAGGAAGTTGTCAACAGTTATTGCTTTACTTTCCTCATAAACGGTCTAGCTGTCCCTTTCCTATACTTGCCTCAATCCTTGTCAATACTGCCATATCCTTCTGTCAAGCTATGTAAAGCAGAATGCAATCGCCTTGACAGGGACTTGCTAGAACCCTGCCGAGGGTTTAAGGCTCTAACTCAGTGCATCTTTATGCAGTGAACAAAATAATACTGAATTTTACACTGTCAGCTCATGTTAAGAATGCCTATTAATTTATCTCCATAATATAACCTGTGTTTCATCTCAGACTATCTCCTAATAATGCTCATTTAGGACTGCAGATTAATAGGCATGTTCAATTAATGATTTTGCATTTTTTCCCAATTAAATCTTCTTCCCCCACTAATTTTATAATTCAATTAAAATAAGCCATCAAGTTTTCTTAGCATGATTTGCTCTTTATAAACCCCCTGCCACTTTTTCCCCATTTTCATTGTTTCAGTAGGCCTACCGCTGAAATGAAGCTGTGGAGATGGAAAATGTTTTCTAAACTTTCTAGATTAGATCACCAGGGCTGCTGTAACAAAGTACCACAAACTGAGCAGTTTAAACAACAGAAATGTATTGTCTCTCAGTTCTAGAGGCTGGAAGCCTGAGATCAAAGTGTCAGCAGGGTTGCTTCTATTTGAGTGCTGGGTGGAAAAATCCTTTCCATGACTCTCTTCTAGCTTCTTGTGGTTGGCTAGCAATCCTTGGCATTCTTTGGATTATTAATGCCTCACCCTGATTTCTGCCCTCATCTTCCCATGGTATTCTCTCTGTGTGCATACCTGTATGTCCAAATTTCCCCTTTTAATCAGTATATATTGGATTAGGGGTCCACCTTACTATCATACTATCACATCTTAACTAATTAAACCTATAACAATCATATTTTTAAATAAGGTCACATTATGAGCTACTGGGGATGAGAATTTCAACGTACAAATTTAGGGTGACACAATTCAACCGGCACCACTTCTCAAATTAAAAATGCTCGTGGGGACAAGCCACTTTAAGGAGATTCTTTGTTCTGATCTCCTATCTGCATAGAAGAGATATATCCAGCATAGAGTTCACTGGGCTCCATGATTGGAACCCACTGGTTGGCAAAATCATACCTGTGACCCAACACCCAAAGTTTGCTCAGATTTCCCACAGAATGGGAAGGAAAGCAACCACAGGTGCCTTTTCCCCTTCACTTACTGCATTTCCCCTACAGATTTTCAGGGAATCTACAATCAATATAAAAAAGTAATGCATTAATTACCATATATTAACACATATATGTGGAATCTAGAAAAATAATACAGATGAACCTATTAACAAGACAGGAACAGAGATGCAGACATAGGGAGAAGACATGTGGATGCAGAGGGGGAAGGAAAGAACAGGACAAATTGGGAGATTATGATAAACATATATACATTACCGTCTGTAAAACAGATAGCCCTTTGGAAACCTGCTATAAACCACAGGAAGCTCAGCTTGGTGCTCTGTGATGACCTAGAGGGATAGGGATGGGGGGATGGGGGGGTGGGTGGGAGGGAGGACCAAGAAGGAGGGGATATACATATGCATATGGCTGAGTCACTTCACTATACACCAAAAACTAAGACAACATTGTAAAGCAATTATATTCCAATAAAATAAGAAGCATTGCCTGGATAATGCCTGCCAACTTACAGATCACACGCATTATCTCATGTGAACCACAAATAACAACCTGGCAGAGACATGATTATGCCAAGTATCACAAAGGGACCATGACTTAAAGGTAACAGGACTAGAACATGGATTCCAGGTGCCCTCCTTCCCAGCTGTTTGACCTCGGACAGGTTTGTATGCTTCAGTTGGGTACAAATATGGACAAACAAGAGTGTTCATAGACTTGTTATAAGGATTAATAATTTGATCCATACAAATTGTTTAGAACTGTGCTTGGCACACGGAAGGTGCACAGGAAAATTAGAGCTCATTATTTTACAAATGATGACAATGAGCTGTAGGGCTATAAAATGTCTTCTCCGAGATATTGCAAATGGTCACTGGTGAGACCCAACCTTCAGCCCAGAACTCCTTGGTTTTCCATGTCAACAGACAGCATTCCAGCAACATTCTATTTTTAAAGTGCCTAAACATCACACTTCGAAGAAAATGAGAGGCCTGGGGACTCTGGTATAGGAATAAAGTACCAACAGTAGAGTTGTATGTTCAAGAAACTCTGCCTAAAGGACTGCCTGCTCAGGGATTGGTTTTCGGGAAGGCAAAGTCCTTGAAGAATCAGCAACCACCTCTGTATGAGGTTCTGGAAAAGCTAGTTTGACTGGACAGAGAAAAGCTAAGGAACTGCTGCCCTGGACATAAGAAAAGCTGTTTTTGCTATGTCCCATGTGCAGCTCTTCTTGAAGCCAAGAGAACTACTTTTATTATTATTATTATCCCTTGAGCTTGCTCTGTTTTTAATATATCTGGGAAATATTCTATCTCCTATGCAAAATTTCATATTATTGTTCTGTCCCTCTTTAAGAATAAGTTGTACTTTGTGTTTTCAAATCTTTTCATAAAACTTCCTTTATTTCTGAGCATTACCTTGAGCAACCCTCTCTTGTTTTCTTTAGGAGAGAACTATCCTCTGTCATAGCATTCACAAGCTATATTAGAATCACTGATTTCCTGGTCTCTACTTCCCATCACACTAAGGATACCACATTTGTTTTGGAATCTGCAGCACTTAGCACACAGACTAGGCGTGAGACATTAATATCTACTAACTGAAAGACTGGCTAGAAGAATGAATGAATGAATATATAAATGAAAGAAATAAGAAGATCTCTGAGCATCTCACTATTAGGCACATTATAATTTAACTTGACCTCTGACCATGGAAAGGGAAGATGGAATAAGTGATGAGGAATAAAAGGAGTGACTCTGTGTGTGATATTAATCAGTTAATGAAGCTCCAAGTTGTTTTGCCTGGATCCATAGAATTAAAAAAGAGAAAATTTAACCACTAGCCATCTAGCTTGATTTGCATGTGTTCAAATCTTCAAAGTATTCCCTTTGATTCCTTTAATCAATAGCTATTTTAGAAAGCTCTTCATTACTTCCTAATTGTCCAAATTCATTTTCTTCATTTTTCCTTATTAAAGGCAGATTTTTCAAATGAGTTAAGTAGATCAGCAATTTTAGAATCATTATCAACTTCAAGCATTTCTCTCAGTTATTAGCATGTCCCTTCTCTCTCTGGACTAGATTCTTTTCTCCATTTTTAAAAGGCCCATCTGGCTCATTTTATTGACTTATTTTTCCCATACATATCAAGTAAAGTCAACTTTACTTTATCCTATACTGAGAGCAATCCATGTTTACAATAATTCTGATCCTAGATATTTTATCAGACATCTTGTTTTAGATGAAGATGCAAGTGATTCTCCATTTGTTACCATGTCAAAAAATAAGTAAATAATTAGCACTCATCTAGGTTTCAATCCATCCCAACCAAATAAGCTTATAAAGTCATTGCCATGGCCCACAAAACATTTCACAAATAATTTAAATGAATATTTTGATCCTTAAGTACATTATAATTTAAAAAAACACATATTCATTGAATCCAACAATCCCACTGCTGGGAATCTGTTTCACAGAATTAAAAGCATCATACTATTGCAGCACTGATGTTGTGTCAAAAAGCTGGAAACAAAATGAACGCCCATCAATATACATGGGTGGCTGTAAATTTTACGGCATATCAATACCATGGAATGTTATGCAACTGTTTGTATATGTTTCCATATGTGCAGAGAAATATAGAAAAGAGTATTGAGAAGATTGTTACTAGGGAGGAGAGAGAATACTGGATGAGAAGAGCAAAGAAGAAAAAGTAATTAAGAAAAAAAGGGGGGCATTTGTGATAAAACCATTATATGAGAGACAATCTCATCTATGTAAAATTCCATATGTTATATGAATATGATTAAATACACATAAAAGGATAACCACATGATTTTCTGAGGGCAACAGGACTATAGATTTTTACTTTCTTATATTGTATAAACTTCTAATTTTTAATAATTAAAACATTTTAAATTTGAATTATTTTTATCATTTGAATCACTATATAATTTGAAAAACATCAAATTAATTTTCATTTTGATATATATAATATATCTAGAGGGAGAGAGAGTAATGCCTATCAGACCAAGGTTTATATACTCATAATTCAGAACTCAAATCCAGCCACTGGACAAGAGATTGGCTTCAAGCAATACTTCCAAACTAAAATCCACCTGATTGAGAGAATATATATATATATCTTATCAATTATACTCTTCTTAAAACAATCTTTTCTAATTTTCATTTTTAATCTACTCTCAAGATTCATCTAATGTACTAACTGTATTCTTAACTGTATTCTCCACTTGTCTCACCAAATATTTGATTTCCTAGAAAGTCTTCAAAATTCCTCCATCAAACTCCTAAATTTCTATACTTTATGATATCTTATTTTGCTGGATGAAATGTGAAATCATGTAGGAGATTCCTGAACTTCTACTTCAGGATATATATCCCTTGGGGTTCATCAATTTTTCTTTTTACATTCAACAGGAGTTCTACAGTGAGAGATGAAACACTGTCAAAATCTATAGGTAAACACACTTGGACAACAGTACTTAAAAGAGCAATGCAGAATCCTAAATGGTATTTTGTGTGGTCCACCTTTCCTCATGACTTCCGAAACTTTCTGTATAAAAACAAACTTGTGAAAATATATACTTATTCTGCATGTGTTTAAAATTATCCAGTACTTTCACCAACTCCAAACAAAAGAATACAAAATCTAGATATCTGAATTTCAAAAAGCATTATAATTACTTTGGTAAATAAAAGTTGTTAAGAAATTGGAATAATCAAAATATTCAAGTACTAATGTAGAAAAATAAAGAATAAATTAATCCAGGTGTAATTTTGAGGCTATTATCATTGCCATATGTCCCTTTGATTACCTTTCTCCTCAGGGACTTGATGTTTTGCAAAATTTAGTCTACCAAAACACATGAATTAATAAAGTAATAATTGATTTTTAAATTTTTTAATGAATCAATGACATGTGTAATTGCCCATCACAGATAATGATCAAGATGAGGAAACCAGTGTGGCACAGACAGTTCAAGCAAAGTGTTTACAGGCAAATAATTTGGTCTCATGGAACAATGTATAGTTTCTGTTACCATCTTGAAATTAATGGAAATGACTGAAGACACTCTCCAGAGCTCAGACCTCTGTTTTGAAATCAGTGTTCCATAGTCAAAGAATCAATTGGGATAGAAAATCAGCTTTATTTTAATTTGCAATTTTAAAGAATAAGGAAACAACCTAGAGAAGAATATCAAGATTAATTTACAAGCAGAATAGCTTTGAGGTGCCCAGGAAAAAATGTGAGCCGGGACCTTATGCCAAGGGCAGAGGAGACAAATGAATATGAGTGACAAGCTCTCAGCAACCTTCCAACTTCAATGACAAAGATTCAAGTAATGGATAAGAGAAGGCAAACGTATCAGCAGAAGATAATGAAGACAACATTTTTGTTCACTTTTTATACCTATTTCTTTAACTTCTATATGATAGGTTTGGTTTTGTTTTCCCTGCCTTGAAAAGATAAATGCAGATGCATTCACATCCTCCAGAGACTAGAATCAGATGATCAAGTCAAAACAAATCCTTCTGAAAGCATCCAATCTCATAGCAGATGCAGTAAAAGACACATCATTGGCCATTTTGAGAATTTCCTGCCCAAGAAACATCTTAAACACACATGTCCAAAATTGACAGTTGATTATGCTCCAACCTTGAAAACTAGGTTACCAAGTTTTGACACATTGAGAATCATGCAAGTGTCAGGTTTTTTGTGCTTTTTTTTTTTTAACAAAACAAAGGATTTAAAAATAGTAAATATCACATCATGCTGAATTTGTCTTAATCCTCACTTTTTTCATTCACAAATCACATAAATCTCACAGAATACTGTACCAGTACTTTCAAACCATGACTCCATTAAAGATTTAACATCTGAAGTCAGAAAGAGGTTTTCTTATTAAGCTGCCATTTCCTTTACAAAATAGACTATTTTGTACTTAGTGCTACCCTTTGAACTCTTATAGTGAATAATTAAAACTAAACTGCAGAGCATAATTTTCAATGCTGAGTACACTGTAGGTTGTAGGTTTTTGCTTAGTGGCTGATTTCAAATGCTCACCAATCCCCAGAGGGATAACCCTGCCATTAGTTTGAATAGACAAAATTGGCTGGCCCCTAAAAGCAAGGCAGACAGCTCCAAATCATAATAAAATGGTCTTGTTGGCAACTCACCATATTGACAGTGGGGTCCCTGAAAACCCTCCAAACACTGGCACCGCTGGACTTCACCCTCTGAGCATCTCTTCCCATGGACACAAGTCCCCACTTCAGAGACAGCTAAAAGAAAGGTAGACAAGAAGGCCGGAGAGAACAGAGTATAGGGAAGGAAAGAAAATCTTCAGTGTAAGCATCAAGTTGCTAATATAGACACCATCTAGATGTTTCTACCAGCCCCTCCATAGCCTCTCCATGGAAAACAGTTTTTTCATTACCAATTAAGGCCATTGCCTTCTGAAGCCTTGTAGAAGTCTATACATGGTAACATCTGTATCACTTTGAAGCTCCTAGAAATGCCCCACCCCAGACCTACTGAAACAGAATCCATACCTTAACAAGGTACTAGCTGATTTGTATTCAGATTCAAGTTTGAGTAGTAATGGCCTTTATGGGAAACAAATTTTTTAAAGAGTGGATATATGTATATGTATAACTAATTCAGTTTGCTGTATACCTAAAACTAACACAGCATTGTAAATCAACTCCACTCCAATAAAAACTAAAGGAAAAAAAAAAGAGTAGCACTAGTCTAAAGGAACTCCATGAAGATGGCTGTGTAACCCAAGCAAATCTAAAACACAAGCAAGAAATACAAATACTTACCAGAGGCAAAGGACTGTGCTAGGTGCCACACAAGATAAAGAATTCATCTCACAGTCATTAATTTCCAGGAGTCTCTAATATAGTTGAGATGACATGTGGGCAGATATATTTACTGAGCTTAAGCTACTCATCTTCAGTGTCCTAGCACTGCATGCAAATACAATGACCCCCAGTGGACCCCTCAACCCTAAGCCTGCTTAATATGGGAAGCCTGAGGCAACTTCACCAAAATCGTTCAAGAGCAGAAAGCATGCTGGGGAAGGGAGCAGGGTGCCGACAAACTCCCAAAAGTGCAGGATAACAGAAGAGATGAATGGTTGTGCTGTGGTCTGCATTGATTGCAACACACTGAAGCATTTTAAGTGACTTGGCAATAACCATAAACACATAGGTAACGGAGTTACTAAACAGATTCATTTCTCTAGTGTGAATGAACTATATAACGCTACTAGTTTCACTGCTCAAGGGCTGTCAGATAGATACCAAAGGTCCTGGAATACTCTCACCAGAGGTTTGTGAAAGGACTGCATACCTCATCTTAAAAAGTAAACTGCCTCCCTAGTTCTGCAATTAATCATGACAAGTACAAGTCAAGAAATCCCATTTAGATTTCCCTCTGGACTTTTGAATCAGCCATGGATTACAAATTTGATGATATGGGAAAGGGGCAAACAGCAAAGGGAGATGGAAGCTTACTAGGTGTAACCTGTCTGGCTTTAAATAAACTGCCTTTTACATAAAGAGACAGAATATAAAGCAGCAGTTCTGTGGGTCCTGAGTTCTGACCTATCGTTAGCAACGCTTAACAGAAAGGCTTTCTGCACATTTCTGTACATGCCATGTCTGCATCTTCAGTCCAAAGAGATGCTCTGAATCTGTGGTGAGTCTAAAGATGCCTAAAGCTTGACAGGCATGATATGATTGAAGCCCAAAACAGAGTGAGACCATTACTTCTAGCGACAGAGAGTTAGACAGGAAGAATTATAACTTACAGCATAGGCAGCCAGGCTCCTTGTCCCACCGGCTGCAACCAGGGCAGCACTTGTAGACGGTTTGCTGCTCCAGGCTGTATGCCTGTCTGTAGATGGTGTAGTATCGGGTCCTAAGGAATAAGAACGAGACTGATCCTATTTTCCTCTTAAGGTAATGCTTCGTCTTAAGGCCAGAGCTGTCACCTTAAACCCACTACCAAATTCTCCCTGCAATCCAAATCCTGACATTTATACATACACACACACACACACACACACACACACACACACACATAATTTGTATGCATTATACATGCACACACACACACCTCACTAAATACATACCCAAGATTCAATGTAGATACAGGTTATTGAAAACTAAGAGGGGCTACAAGTCCTGTGGTATAAACTACCCTAAGGGTTACTGAAGCTATCAAAAATGGAACCCACGACTATGAAGAGAATAATGAAATCCAGAAGGATAATAAGTCACATGCTTTCAATTTGACAGTGAAGTCCCCACATCATGGGTCCCATGATAGTGTGCATTCTGACCAGTGGTGACATCACCCACAAGCAGGGGACAATTGGTTCTTGGGTAGGAGGGGTGAGAAAAATCTTAGTAATACAATGGTCTGTGGTCCTCCACGTGAGCATAGAACAGAAACAAGCATATCTGTGATATTGAACCTTCACTGGGAAGGGGGACAATTACTAAAATAAAAAGAAAAAGTTTATAAAGTCTCCTGGTGGGGGGGAGGGCAATAATGAACAAAAGATTGAACAATGAACAAAATAATGAACAAAACGCTACACTATTTCTGCTGACCTCTTAATAGACCATTATACCACAATTGGTGATGGACAGGGAGGCCTGGCATGCTACAGTCCTTGGGGTCGCAAAGAGTCGATCATGATTGGGCCACTGAACCGAACTAACTGAACCATAATATCACTAACCCAGATAACTTCCTTCCTATCAAATTGATGTCTTATTTATTCTTTATCCCCAAAGTATTATCTTGTCTTCCTCTCACTTACCTATCCTCATATCCCCAGCACAAATCACCTTCATGCACCTGTGTGCTCATTTGCTTCACTCACGTCTGACTCTTTGCAGCCCCATGGGCTGTAGCCCGCCAGGCTCCTCTGTCCATGGGATTTTCCTGGCAAGAATACTAGAGTGGGTTGCCACACTCTCCTTAAGGGGATCTTCCCAACCCAAGGATCGAACCCATGTCTCCTGCATTTTAGATGGATTCTTTGCCACTGAGCCACTAAGGAAGCCCAATCCCCTTCATATTCAAAGCCAATTTCAAGTTTCACTTCCTCCAATTTCTCTTTTTGCATCATGTCAATGTACAGTGTTCCTTCTCCTCTCTTGAAAATAGGATTTAATGTCATCATTTTTATAATACTTGACTATTCACCATCTTGAAGAAAGAATAGAAAGAAAGAAAGTAAAGTCACTTAGTCGTATCTGACTCTTTGTGACCCCATGGACTGTAACCTATCAGGCTCCTCTGACCATGGGATTTTCCAGGCAAGAATACTAGAGTGGGTTGTCATTCCCTTCTTCAGGGGAACTTCCCGACCCAGGGATCGAACCCAGGTCTCCTGCACTGCAGGCAGACACTTTACTTTACTTTCTTTCTTTCTTTCTTTTTATGACACTTGATTATTCACCATCTTAAAGTGTCCCCTAATATTTTTGGAGGTGCATCTCTCTTATAGGGATATAAGTATACATTTGTTTACTTACATACAAACAAAAGGGATGTTAGTTTGGCATGCCACAACTCCAAACTCAGTTTCATAAATACTTGCTGAATAAAGGAATGCATAAAACTATTAAGCTCTTGAAAATAAACATAAAACATGTTTTATTTATTCATGTTTGCTTTCCCAAATCTGAATGTCTATGTGGTAGCAGATTTTCTTCGGTTTGGACTAATATCAACAAGAGTTAAACCTCATGGAAGTGAAAAAAAAGTGAAAGTTTTAGTCACTCAGCCCTGTCTGACTCCTTTTGACCTGATGAACTGTAGCCTGCCAGGCTCCTCTGTCCATGGAATACTATAGGCAAGAATATTGGCGTTGGTAGCCATTCCCTTCTTCAGAGGATCTTCCCACCCCAGGGATCAAACCCAGGTCTCTTGCATTGCAGGCAGATTCTTTACCGTCTGAGCCCCCAGGGAAGATAACTTCATGGAAGGGATGCCACATATCTAACCGAAAAGCCATTTTCAAAAGCGGGTACTCAAATATCTACTGTGTACCAAGCATCGTGACACATGTGTTAAATACATTTTTAGTTAACCCTTGTAATATCCATGTACAGTATTATTTTTCTAACTTTACAGACTACAGAACAGAAAAAGTAGAAACTTTTTCAGTGTCATACAGCTAGTAAAAGCCAGAAGCTTTTTCTGATTTAAATTAATTTAAAGGTCCTGAGTATAGACCAAAAAAATAAAAACCACTATTCACACACAATGTATATGTAAATATCCACAATTATAAATGATTTAGTCTTATTAAATCTAGTCTTATGCTACCAGTGTTCTGCCATTTATGTACAGTGGCAAATGTCCTTATTTACACATGCCATCAATTTTCTTTAAGCAACACTAGTGATATTAGTAATAATAAATTCATTAATCTAAAGTTATATTTTTTAACTTTGTTTCCTGAATTCAGACAAAATTGATTCATTTACGTAAAACTTGAACCCCTTAGCAACTACCTAAGAAATGCTTAGATATTTTATAAATCTACTTTAAAAAGTCCCTATGAAGTCTTCACGCATAGAAAAAACACATACCGGCTTTTCCTCTCCTCTCCCAGGCAGCCGAGTTAATCCTAATTCAAAGACCATAATGAAGTTAAAGAAGTTCTAGGTTTCAAAGTGTTACAAGAGAACCAGGGGCAGGTCAGATGGTAGTTCAAAATCGTACCTGCCTTGGATCCAAGTTACACTGAATTTAGCAAACTAACACAATATTTCTTGTTTCTCTCAGCCTTCTGGTCCACGGCTTTCAGTGTCTATCCTGTCAAAAAGTAAAATTAATGGCATCTAACCTAAATACCTCACACATAAATGAGGCTTGAACTAAAGTAATAATATATTCTGTTTCTGAAGGAAAATATATAACCTTAAAGTTCCTCATGGGCATATCTTATGCTGGTTTATTTATATAATTATTTTCTAAAATTTATTGGATGCAATCTTTAGATGCAGTTGAGGCTTTGGCTTTGACTTTTAGAAACAAAGACAAAATAGCGGAACACCTTTACCTTCTTTCATAACCCACACACCACCGTGGGCTGGTGCAACGCTGTTTCCAGATCTTGATGGTGTGCGTGAATGCTTGGACACACGGCTGTCGTAGTCCCACCACAGTCAGCTGCTCTTCTTCGCAAACATTTGGCCTTGAGAAAAAAAAAAGAATAGTAATGCAATAAAAATAGATTACATCTTTATGTTTTATTCATGAATCATTTGTTCCTTCATTTTCCACAAAAAGCTTGTGGTGACTTACATAAAGTGAGAAAGAAAAATACAGGCGAAGTAGAAAAAAAAAAAAAACAGACTCAAGAAAAAGAAAAATCAGAATAGATTTTAAAAAACAAGGAGAAATTTAGAAGACAAATGTGAAAGTCCTAAGTTCCCATGTACTTGAGAAAACTGAGCTGAAAATTAAGTTCTAAGCTCTTTGGTAGCCAAAATGTATAAAGAAACACAAGTCCAGGATTCTCAATATCCATGAAGAAAAAAACAGGCTGATTCAACAAAAGGAGTTAAATTTTTCCTGGAAATTATTCTTGAGCACTATTTTCCATCGGCATGCTTAGTTAATTAAGTTTCACCCATAACATTGGGTTGGCCAAAAAGTCAGGTTTTACTATAAGATGGTATGGGAAAAACCCAAGCGACACTTTTGGGCAACCCAATACTTCTTTAAAGCAAATACTTTTCAACCAGCACAATTATATCAACATTTCCTTATAGAAAGCTTATACAAACATATAAGATTTCAGACATATTATCTTTAATTTTTAAATGTCTGGGGATAGATAAAACTCAGGGCTTCCTAAGTGGCACTAGTGGTAAAGAACCCGCCTGCCAATGCAGGAGACATAAGAGACGCGGGTTCAATCCCTGAGTCAGGAAGATCCCCTGGAGGAGGGCATGGCAACCCACTCCAGTATTCTTGCCTGGAGAATCCCATGGACAGAGGAGCCTGGAGGACAGCAGTCCATGGGGTCACAAGGAGTCCGACATGACAGAGGTGACTGAGCACAGCACATAGATAACACTCATCACCTAGAGGGCCAGAATTAAATTCTTTTGTAATTTGAGGCATGCTTCACTTAGTGATGAATGATTTACTAGTGCATAACAATTGCTTGGCTTTTGAAAACAATACTAATTATAACAGCCATCTGACCAAACACTCATACTTCTCCTGCACTCAAATCACCGGTACACCATACATGAACCTCCTGAGGGTCAGGCTTTGATGTTCTTTTTTATGAGTCATGAAACTCATAGTCTAGCCAACTCTACATACTCATAATCTGCTGAAAATAGAAATGGTTCCCGATTCAGGACTCCAGTCTGCGTCTCTAAACAGCTCTGTGAACCTGTCTAGTGATAACGCTGATAACAATACCTAATATACTGCCTGCACTAAAATCAGTTACCTCACCCTCCACAGCTGCAGCCCCTTTTTGTAATCACTTCATTCCGGGGCTCTGACTAAATCTCACCTTCTGGTTTCACTTACAGTCCAATTCTCACTTCCAGATATACTTTTGAAAGGTGATTTTGGGGACTGTTAACATTACCTAAATGAAATAAAATTTGTGTTGAATGTTATTTATGAGTTTGTATAGCACATCTTAGTGCTATAGGTAAATACTGTAATAAAACATTTTATAAATGTAAAAACTACACATAAATGAAGCATCCATAAAATCCTCAAGAATTGGGCAGTGGGACTAAAGAAAACCTTAGCTTTTAAAAATGCCATGTTAGGCCTTCCCTGGTGGCTCAGTGGTAAAGAATCTGTCTGCCAATGCAATAGACACACATCCGATCCCTTTCCAGGAAGATCCCATATACCGTGGAGCAACTAAGCCCAAGCACCACAACTACTGAGCCCACGCTCAAGCCTGGGAACTACAACTATTGAGGCCATGTGCTGCAATTGCTGAAGCCCAAGTGCCTTAGAGCACGTGCTCCAAAACAAGAGGAGTCACCGCAATAAGTCCACCCACCACAACTAAAGTGTAGTCCTCGCTCGCCACACCTACAGAAAAAAAGCCTGCACACCAAGGAATACCCAGAACAATCAGAAATAAGTAAATAAAGAAATCATTTTGAATGTCATATTAGATTGTCCTATATCTTCACCTTTATGTGGACTTATGTGTTTGAGGGGAGCAGACTAGCCCCGTTAGAATGAGTTCACCAAACATTTACTTAATCTGTCCATAATTTGAAATTTTACACCTCATACAGTCTTGAACTCTATTTTATAACCTATTTTTTAAATCTATTATTCCATTCATCCAGCCCCCGACCCAGCTAGTCACTCATCCATTCAACAAATACTGCAGCCTACATGTGCCCTACAGAAGCATTGCCCTACCCCAACCTCCCCCCTTCCACCACCCAACCCCCACCGCCCACCACCAAGGATTTCAGTATAAGTAGTTTCTTTGGAAAGTGAAGAAAACACCAGTGAGGAAGTGATGAAATGAGACAAGGAAGGAGAGTTAGCCAAGAAAGAAAGATATATTGTCAAGCCAGGCAACACTAGCTGCTGAGCTCCCCAAGGCAGGAAGGAGCCTGGGTATTCATACACTAAATTCCTATCAGCGCTTGGTTGAGAGCTACATCTTCTCCAGCATTTCAGGCAGAAGCCCAGGTAGGCAGAGTCTGCTTCCAGAAGCCAAGTCTTCAGACAAAGAAATGCAAATACTGGCATTGGAGGCATGGCAGGTATGCAGTGATAAAGGAGAGGGACAAGGGTGCTGCGCGGACACTTTCAGCTGCAGGCGGTACGAATGAAAGAAAGTCCACGGTCCCTCTGCACTGACCATCTAAGTAGAAAGGAGAGTAAATAAAAACCCTTAAAAAATACAAACGGTGGACTGCTAAGATGGAAACAATCAGGGGACTGAAAAAGAGAAGGGAATTCTTACTAAGACTCATTGATTAGGAAAGGTCTCACTGAAGAGGTGACATTGTGGCCTGAAAGGGTGAAGAGACACCAGGACAACCAGGGGATGCCATTCAGGCAGAAAGAAGGAGAATGAACTGTGACTCTAAAAGGGGGAAACACTTGGCCTCCAGAGATCTGAAAGGAGGCCAAATTGACTCAATTGACGAGATGTTCTGTAGCGCAAATGGGACCTTTCAGGCTGAGGGGTTCTGATTTTATTCTCAGGGCACTGGAAGCCACAGAGAGTTTTAGAATTTTGATTTTTGGTCTCTTTTTTACTACAGACAGGATCTGGAGATGGATCTGTGATTCTCTCTGACACCCAGGTCCCCTCTTTGATAATGACTTAGATTATATCTGCTCTTGGGCACTACAAGTAACAAGTCAGCCCAATCCAGCAAATGACCCACAAGTCCCAGTAATCTACCAAACCTTCCTTGAGGTTTTCCTGATTCCTACAAAGAAGCCCCCAAGGAAACTCTGTACCTTCAGAAGACCCAAACCTAGCAGCACCAGTGAACAAGAAAAGGCATAGCACAAACTTTATGCATCACAAAGAAAATGTATTAGTCTAAAGTCTCTAGAAAATTATATGTAATTCAGGTCGTCACCAAATAACCTCTCTAACATCATAAGAAACATCAGTGTGACTTCAGAACTTCATGTTATATATAGTTTCACATGTCACAGCTAGAGAGCAACATACCTTTGGTTGAGATGAAATTTTATTTTAGGTTAACTCATAGTAGAGAATGTTTGGTAAAGCAACATCATTTCCTGATGCCCCTAAAGATGTGATTAAATAAAATCAGTCACTTGGGACTTTCCTGGTGGAGCAGTGGATAAAAATTCTCCTGCCAGTGCAAGGGGACACGGGTTCGATCCCTGGTCTAGGAAGATTCCACATGTCATGGAGCAACTAAGCCCAAAAGTCACAACTTCTAAGCCTGTGTGCTGCAACTACTGAAGCCCAAGAGTATAGAGCCTGTGGTCTGCAGCAAAAGAAGCCACCTCCACGAGAAGCCCTTGCACAGCAGTGATAAAGTGCCCTCACTTGCTGCAATTAGAGAAAGTCCTCACAGCAACAAAGACCTCCTAGTGCAACAAAATAAATAAACAAATAATTTTTCTAAAAAAAATCAGTCACTTGGTTATCCTGCAGGTGTTCTGAGTATATTTCAATTTGAAAAAATTATGCTCCTTTCTTAAGGACAAAAGTCATAAACGCTAACTGTATAGAAGCCTGAACAATGAACAAATACAGAAAGTTAAGTTTGTCCCTGAACATGCTACCAGATGTAACCACTGCTAGTAAAATGACAGATTCATATCCAATTCTTTCTGGGAGCATACAAACATATTTTCGTATAAATGGAATCATAATCTACTATTTTTTTAATTATGTAAAAAATAGTTTTAACTTAGCAAATAACATGGTATGAATATTTTTCCTTTTTGAAATTTGTAGCATTACTTTAATCCTTTTTTTGTAGAGTATGAACTTAGAATAATATAGGAGAAATAATTCAGCCAACATCCTATTAATAGATATACAGTTGTTTCTAATAGTTTGTGACTATAAACAACTCTGATGTCAGTTGCCCTATAGAAACAACTGAATTAAAGATTAATCTTTTTCTTATATCTCCCTATGAAATATTTGTTTTTCTCTGAGTTGTTTCAGTTCAGGATTTTTTTAGTCTCTCCTGTGTTTTCAGTTCAGTTCAGTCACTCAGTTATGTCCGACTCTTTGCAACCCCATGGACTGCAGAACACCAGGCTTCCCTGTCCATCGCCAACTCCTAGAGCTTACTCAAACTCATGTTCATTGCATCGGTGATGCCATACAACCATCTCATCCTCTATCATCCCCTTTTCCTCCCAACATCAATCTTTCCCAGCATTAGGGTTTTTTCCAATGAGTCAATTCTTTGTATCAGATGGCCAAAGTACTGGAGTTTCAGTTTCAGCATCAGTCCTTCCAATGAATATTCAGGACTGATTTCCTTTAAGATTGACTAGTTGGATCTCCTTGCAGTCCAAGGGACTCTCAAGAGTCTTCTCCAACACCATAGTTCAAAAGCATCAATTCTTTGGCGCTCAGTTTTCCTTATAGTCCACCTCTCTTCTTCAAATAGCAGTTATCAGTGCTTGACTACATTTTAAGCATGAAGAACTAGAAGCTGATTGGGAGTTCTGTGTGATAGAAAGGGCTTACAATTGGTGAGCTCACTGTTAGATGATTAGGGGTGAACCTAATGGATGTCCCTATATGGAAATCTGATTTTTTAGGGCCATTCCATTTTTCAGAAAAGTAGCTCCAATTTCCTGCCATGGAAGCAGACAGCCTATGGCTCTGCTTCAGGACCAGAAAGCAGAAGGGATTCCTGCTGTTCTTACCCCATCTCCACCCTTAGGCAGTACGAGTCTGCACCCCTAGTGAAGCTTCTCTGCTTTGTCTTCTTCACTGGAGAGATTCCAGTCTCTCCCTTTCTCTCTCTTTCCCTCGTGAGTGGGAGTAGAGCATGGTATTTATACAGCTCTACAGTTTGGAGAAAGGAACCTGGGAATTCCATCAGGTCCACCAGACTGAATTTACATTCAGTCTTTCAAACAACTCTCTGCCTCCATCCCCACACATCGTCCCCTGTGCACTGCTTACCTCCACTCTAAATGCTTAATGCCGAACCTCTCTGGGATTCCCTGTGAAAGGACCAACAACCTGTCAGAATGGCATAAAGATTACATCAAAGTAAAAATACCTGACCTACAGGTCCAGAAAGAAATCTTTCCTGAACTTCTAACTGACTAAAGTTGAGATATACCAGAATCGCCTGCCCCAAGTACCCCTCCCAACCTCCTCACCACCACTCCAGGGAAGTCTCCAGTCAGGAGGTCAACTGATCTTGGGCAGTGGGACATTTCAAAGCCAATCTGTATAAACAAACTTCATCAGAACCTTCCATCCTTTGAAGCCCTGCTGCTGCTGCTAAGGCGCTTCAGTCGTGTCCGACTCTGTGCAACCCCATAGACAGCAGCCCACCAGGCTCCTCTGTCCCTGGGATTCTCCAGGCAAGAACACTGGAGTGGGCTCCCATTTCCTTCTCCATCTGAAGCCCTAAACCGCCTTAATAAGCTACTAAGTAAATCCTTACTAGTATGCATCCCAAGTTGTTCAAGGAGCTACTCCCTATAGTGTACTCTTGCATACAGGAATAATGAATTTTTCTCCTGCTAATCTTCTAGGATATTAATGTTCAAAGCCCAGATGATAAAGGAAAAGATTTTCCTCCCAACAGTTTTGCAACAAGGATTGAATGATTAGAAATCCTTGGTCACTTTGGATTCTGCAGTTGAACTCTTGGGAGCAAAAGTGACAAGAGTTTCTCATCTTTTTAGAAAGGAATTTTCCAAATTTAGATTCACAAGAGAAAATGTTTTGGTTAGGATTACTCTTGTTCTTTTGCTTCCCTGGTGGCTCAGCTAGTAAAGAATCCACCTGCAATGCAGAAGATGCAAAAGATGCAGGTACAACCCCTGGGTTGGGAAGATCCCCTGGAGAAGGAAATGGAATACTGGAAACCCACTCCAGTATTTTTGCCTGGGAAATCCCATGGACAGAGAAGCCTAGAGGGCCACAGTCCATGGGGTCACAACAGAGTTAGACACAACCGAGAGTGCATGCACATGGGCGCATGCACACAGACACACACACAGATTTGTTCTCTGGGTATTGTGACTCTTGGTTTGGATCTTCCAAGGGTCTTTTGTCACTGCCTTTTGTGTTGTTGTCTTAAAGTGTGGGACTTCTCAGGTGACGCTAGTGGTAAAGAATCTGCCTGCCAATGCAGGAGACATAAGAGAAGCTGGTTCGATCCCTGGGTTGGGAAGATCCCCTGGAGAAGGACATGGCAATCCACTCCAGTATTCTTGCCTGGAAAATCCCATGGACAGAGGAGCCTGGCAGGCTACAGTCCATAGCATCACAAAGAGTCGGACACAACTGAAGTGATTTAGCACGGACACGTGCACATCTCAAAGTGTTGCTTGTCCTAAGAAGGACAGTCACAGCAAAGAACACAGATAAAGGTTCCATAAGCCTGTTTGAGCCAACCTCATAGACTGGTGAGTTTGCAGCTCTCACTGGAGCAGTATCTGCTTGGACAAATTTGCTGTGAGTCACCCAATAAAACCAGGTAAGTCTTTCCTTCTATCTCAATTTTGTGTCCTAAGAGGTTGACTTGGAACCAAAGAGAGAACTGAGACATGAGGTACACTAGCAAAACTTCCTGCCAATCACTGCTGACTCTCAGGGAGGTTGTCTAAGCCTAAATCCTTAAGGGTCTTAACTCATAAGGACCCTTGTCACCTCCTTCCCAATGCCTTCATAGCACTGAGACTTCCCATCTCTGTATCACCATCTAGCATCACAGAGTTGAAGGTCTGTGATTAGATGTGCCTCACTTTTGTGGGAGGACTGGGACTAAACATTCTTAGCACCAGTGGCAACTTGGTTTCCTTCATCTCCTCTGGTTGAGAGTTATCTTGAATTATAGAGGATGCATCTCTTGTGCCCTCTTCAAAGACACCTATTGTGTTCACATATGAATGTGCCTAAGCCACAAAAGAGCTTCTTGCTTGGGGTCACATTTGGGATAGGTATACCTATGTGGATCTTAATTGTCAATAGCCAGATGATGGACTTTTTCTGAAAACCTTTTATATTTAAAAAAATTTTTGGAGGGTTTTCTTTCTAAGCAAATGTCCTATTACTACCTATAGAAGATGAAATGGAAAGAACACAAAAAGCATCAGAGCTAGTCTAAAATACCTGCTAAACAAAATTAAAGGGCAGAAGTCATTCAAACTAATTTTGGCCCCTTCTCCCCCCATCTTCCCTGGTGGCTCAGATGGTAAAGTGTCTGTCTGCAATGCTGGAGACCCAGGTTCGATCCCTGGGTCGGGAAGATCCCCTGGAGAAGGAAATGGCAACCCACTCCAGTACTCTTGCCTGGAAAATCCCATGGACAGAGGAGCCTTGTAGGCTACAGTCCATGGGGTCCCAAAGTGTCAGACACAACTGAGTGACTTTACTTTATTTACTTCCCCCGCACAGGGATTCTTAAGGAACTCAAGGAATCTCAAAAGCAACAGTCTGAAGCTGAAAGTGGGAGGAAAGGGGGCCAACTGGAAACAGACTGGTTATTTTATCCAGTTAGAAGAATCTGGAAACACCCACACAGCTTCTTGATATCTCCTCAATCCTTTGTCCAAATTCTAGTCTACAACCTCGATGAGATTATATTGTAGATCGATCAAGGCAAAAAAAAAAAAAAAACTTCAAAATCTCCTCTCTAAATATCAGTAGAAAGATTCTGCTCTCATATTGAGCAGTTAACAACTGGTCCCATCTGCCAGAAATGTAATTAGAATAAAACATAAAGTGGGTCAAAGACAAGAACCCAACTCTTGTCTAAATTAGTGCATTTTGCATGACTGTACCATGCCTGACTCACAGCTAGAATTTTAGAATGAAAGCCATAAGATCTCGATTTGCATCTGTTTCTATAGTTATGCTTGTTTTATGTTATGTACAGGTGATATCCTACCTCTGGATGATATTATCAATCTGTAAAATCCCTTAAAAGAGTTCTATTATAACTGACTTGGAGAAAAATAAGCTCTCTTATAAGTAAAATATTTCTAAAACTCCCAGAAGTATAAAGATTATCCCAAATATTTGTCAAATTCATGTGATTTGGATAAATCTTTGGTAAATAAGATTGGTATAATATTATTATCAGTTTAATAAAAATGAGTTTGTCTTCTGAGTTATCAGCATTAACTATAATATAAGCATGAATTTTATCTTACCACATTTACTAGTCAAGTAAGCTAATATTATACCTACTAGGAGAGGCTTCCCAGATGGCACTACTGGTAAAGAACCTGCCTGTCAATGCAGGAGATGTAAGAAACATCCGGAAGATCCCCCAAAGGAAGGCATGGCAACCCACTCCAGTATTCTTGCCTGGAGAATCCCATGGACAAAGAAGACCAGTTGGCTATGGTCCATAGGGTCTCAAAGAGTTGGACATGACTGAAGTGACTTTAGCTTTAAGTATCTACTAGATATTTAAAATTATAAGTATAATGAATTTCACTTTAATCAAACTAAATCAATATTTTGAAATTTTATTATAATAATGATTTATAACATGCATATCTAAAAATAATTTCTAAAATATTTTTGTTTTATAGCCTTAAAGTTATAAGTAACAGATATTTATTAAATAGACAAATCAATTCTAAACAAGATAAAATGCTGACACATTCATTATTAACATCAGATAAATTCTACGTAATTTTGCCTTTTTATTTTCACAGGCCTCTTAAAGAAGCTTAAGATATGAATCTATAAACATAATCTTTTACCATACTGAGAAATTACACTATAAAGAAGCAGACAGATTTAAAATTGTGAGATGGTATATTCATAAATTTTACTAATCTGCTACAAAATGCTGGTATATGACAGACAATTCACAACTGTCTACTTCCTAGATGTCTTCATAAAACAAAGTCTTCTATATTAGTTAGTTCAGGCTGTCATAACAAAAGTCCACAAAGTGGGTATCTTAAAAGGCAGACATCTATTTTGTTGCAGTTTTGGAGGCTAGAAATCCAAGATCAAGGTCCCAGCAAGGTTAGTTTCTCGTAAAAACCCTCATCCTTGCTTAGACAGCTGCCTTATTCCAATGTCCTCACACAGACTTTACCCTGTATACACAGAGAGAAGACTTTGGTGTCTCTTTCTCTTCTTGTAAGGACACTAGTTCTATCAGATTAGGGCCCCACCCTTATATCCTAGGGGCTTCCCTCGTGGCTCAGATGTAAAGAACCCGCCTGCAATGCGGGAAACCCCTGGATCTAGACAATCCCCTGGAGAAGGGAATGGCAATCTACTCCAGCATTCTTGTCTAGAGAATTCCATGGACTAGAGAATTCCATGGAATTCCTGGCCGGCCACAGGCCATGGGGTCACAAAAAGTCAGACACAACTGAGCAACTAACACACTACACTTATAACCTCATTTAACCTTCGTAACTTCTCTAAAAATCCTATCTTCAGATACACTCACGTTGGGAGTTAGAACTTCAACATGTGTATCTGAGGGAGGGAAGGTGCATAACAGTTACTAATTCAATCTACAACAGTTGCTAGTAATGAAAATAAAGTTTAATAAAAATATGAATAGAAATAATAGAGAAACAGAAAACAACTTTCTATGAAAAGTATGCAAGGAATATAAGACACATTATTGTTAAAAGAAAAAGGAGAGTAATATTGTCCTAAAAGTAAGATGATCAGTTGTTCCACAACCATAAAGAAGAAAAGAATAGGACAAAATCTGAACGGTACAGAAAGTTGTACAAGGTTTGTAGAAAAGGAATTTTATGTTGAATGGTCAAATCTGCCTACAGTTGAACGGGTTTACTTATACATTTCTAATATGAGATTTATTATTAACAGTACCTGAATGCAAAACAAGAGCTTGGTTTTTTTCTCTCTAATAAAGCCAGACTCTAGTTTTTGCATTGGGCTACTGGTCTGCTCTTAATAAGGAATTGTACAAAGTTTTTCTTGATTATTTAAGTACCCTTTTTCGCCTAGAAAACAAAGATTCTGTGTCTTTTCAGAATAATTTCCTATGTTGTCTTCATTGTACTCCTGACTGCTTAAAAGAACCAAGTCTTTTCACTATTGAAAGGGCTAAGCTTTATCTTATAATCATGTAACTTCCTATCATTATTTTTACAATCTTTCTTTGTCACTTTGTTGAATAGGTTAAGTATTGCTAAACAGTGCCCTATGATCCTATTATTAATCAAGTGTTCAAACCTTTTGACATTTTTTAATTTGGATATTTTACTTTCTTAAAATCAACTCCTAAATAAAATCTTGATCTTGAACTGACTTTGAAATGTCCCAGAGGGACCCAGATAATATCAAAGGGTTTGCTCTTCCACCTTGTAAAACGAGAGATGTTAAAAATTAATTAGGTATGTTGAATTGCATGGAAAGTATTGTCAAATAAGAGACACTTAACCTTCCTTAGGTTATATTTATATAAGCAAATAGTATTAATATAAGTATTCAGAAACTGTATGAATTTCCTAGAGATTTATCAGTGCCCTCACTGCCCATGATATGTCCTAGTAATATTTAGCCAGATATTAGAAAACAACAGTAAATGTTATCAATTTCCAGTTTTTATTTTAAAATATTGTATGTCGAGGAAACAACCAAGTTTCTCTGCCAACTGCATTAATTTTATAATGAATTCTCAACAGATCTTTTTAACCTCAGCTATTTTAAATCATTTTCAGACATAGTTATTGTTTTACTTTGATGCTTTCCTGAAAGCTCTTGCAATCAGCTATAGGCTAGAGTGTTTAACAAAAGGAATTTTCTTAAAGACTCATGAAAAGGACTATGCCAGGTATCCTGGGATTCAGGCTTTAATAGTTTTGCTTAAATAACTATGAGATCATATCACTGAACTAAGTCACAATTTCTAGAACTCTAGTGGAAAAGTTGATAAGTTCATAAAACTGTTAATCCAAGATCAAGCACAAGAATTACATAGGACTAAATGAACTCAGCAATATGTGAACAGTGAACTTCCAGATATTCAAGCTGGTTTTAAAAAAGGCAGAGGAACCAGAGATCAAATTGCCAACATCTGCTGGATCATCAAAAAAGCAAAAGAGTTCCAGAAAAACATCTATTTCTGCTTTATTGACTATGCCAAAACCTTTGACTGTGTGGATCACAATAAACTGTGGAAAAGTCTTCAAGAGATGGGAATACCAGACCACCTGACCTGCTTCTTGAGAAACCTGTATGCAGGTCAAGAAGCAACAGTTAGAACTGGACATGGAACAGACTGGTTCCAAATAGGAAAAGGAGTACATCAAGGCTGTATACTGTCACCCTGCTTATTTAACTTATATGCAGAGTACATCATGAGAAACGCTGGGCTGGAGGAAGCACAAGCTGGAATCAAGATTGCCGGGAGAAATATCAATAACCTCAGATATGCAGATGACACCACCCTTATGGCAGAAAGTGAGGAAGAACTAAAGAACCTCTCGATGAAAGTGAAAGAGGAGAGTGAAAAAGTTGGCTTAAAGCTCAACATTCAGAAAACAAAGATCATGGTATCTGGTCCCATTACTTCATGGCAAATAGATGGCGAAACAGTGGAAACAGTGGCTGACTTTATTTTTCTGGGCTCCAAAATCACTGCAGATGGTGATTGCAGCCATGAAATTAAAAGACACTTACTTCTTGGAAGGAAAGTTATGACCAACCTAGACAGCATATTAAAAAGCAGAGCATTACTTTGCCAACAAAGGTCCATCTCGTCAAGGCTATGGTTTTTCCAGTGGTCGTGTATGGATGTGAGAGTTGGACTATAAAGAAAGCTGAGTGCCGAGGAATTGATGCTTTTGAACTGTGGTGTTGGAGAAGACTCTTGAGAGTCCCTTGGACTGCAAGGAGATCCAACCAGTCCATCCTAAAGGAGATCAGTCCTGGGTGTTCACTGATCAACATCACACTGATGTTGAAGCTGAAACTCCAATACTTTGGCCACTTGATGCAAAGAGCTGACTCATTGGTAAAGACCCTGATGCTGGGAAAGACTGAGGGCAGGAGGAGAAGGGGACGACAGAAGATGAGATGGTTGGATGGCATCACTGACGCAATGGGTGGACTCTTGGAGTTGGTGATGGACAGGGAGGCCTGGTGTGCTGCAGTTCATGGGGTTGCAAAGAGTCGGACACAACTGAGCGACTGAACTGAACTGAACTGAAATGAACTCAGAAAGGATGATTATAGCTTTTGTTTGGAATATTTCTTCTGGATTTAAAGAACATCCTTCTCTTTTCTCTTAAGCCAGCTATACCTTACAAATTTTTAAATTATACTTTTGTAAACAAAAATGAAACATTTATCTTTTTCTCTCTGTCTGATCCTTCCAGACTTTAGAAACTGTCATTAGGTATTCTTAGTTTCATGGCAATATAGTTACTTGCACAAATTTGATAAGAATCTGTCCTCCTTGTAACAAAGCATAATTGGAAACACAGGTTATAAAATCAAGGCTTTGACTAGAGTTTCACATTTTAAAAAGATTCATAGAGTCACATATGTCCAGACAGTCTGTATTAATAAGTCTGACTTTATGGAACCACAGTTTGAAAGCCCTGTTGGAAAAACTGGCCTGTCACCTGGCTTAGAGTATTCCCAGCCATATAGGTAAATCAGGAAGTTCACTTCCTCACAGGCCTTGGAATTACGGGGACCTTGAGAACAGATGAATTTACTCACGTATATAATGCAAATCAAGTCTAGTGACAAATTTCTGTCTTGGTTTCCTAGCCTTGAGAGACTTTTAAAGCCCAATGTGAGATTCCTTATAAAAGTTCCAGCAAAGTAAATTCTAAAAAGGCCTATGTGGTCAATTACCATTCTTGGAGCACTTATGTAATTAATCTGGCCAAATGTAATAAGATCAGACTCATTTTGTAACCAAGACTAATCTTACTTTTATCATTTCTGACTGAGATTATTACAGAGAAAAATTTTATGTTTCAATGGAAAGCTATAACCCACCCTTGTGTGTTATATTATAGTTGTATGATATTATAGTCCTGTTCGTTGTCTTTGAAGTTTTACTATCGGTCAATTGGACTGGATCCTGCTAACTTGGACATTCTTTCGATCCTTTCCAAATTCTGGATTCTTCTAGTTCCCTTTAATATCTAGCTATACCTCTCCTAGTTAACGTTTCCAGTTTTTCTCCCATCCTCCTGACTGGAAACTGAGAAATAAGGACCTCCCCTAGTGGCTTTGCCGGTAAAGAATCCGCCTGCAATGCAGGAGACCACCTGCGATATAGGAGACTGCCTGGAATACAGGAGATTGTCTGCAATGCAGGAGACCCAGGTTTGATCCCTGGGTTGGGAAGATCCCCTGGAGAAGGAAATGGAAACCCACTTCACTATTCTTGCCTGGGTAATCCCATGGACAGAGGAGCCTGGCAGGCTACAGTTCATGGGGTCACAAAAGAATTGGACTTGATTTAGTGACTACACCACCAACCACCACCAAAGCCTGACTAACCCAGACAATTCTAGAAAGCTGTGCTCTTCCCACAGGATCCAAAGAATCCCTGTAAGCCGAAGCTGAATGACGTGACATAAACTTCAAAGGACCCATCACTACAACAGATCATGTATGGGCAACCTTTGTGGCTGGAGCTCTGCTGTAGGGACTGCTTAGGAAGTTCACCAAAACACTTTCATTCTCTCATGCTCTGCTTCAAGAAATAACAATGACTGTCACACTGCCACCTATGCCATCACCAAAGACATTCAAGCTTCAAGCCAGGAAATCCGTCGGATTGCCATTGACATCCTCCCTCCACTACCTAAAAGTACTTCAAACCTAATATTTATAATCTTATTGACTAGCTGCCTCATAGACTCAGAAACTGGATTTATAGTTTGTTTTAGATATCATCTTTGATTTTCTTTCATTTTCTCATTGTAATCTATGCATTTCTCTCCTTCTACAAACCAGTAAATCCTAAAAGAAATCAACCCTGAATATTCATTGGGAAGGACTGATGCCGAAACTGAAGCTCCAATACTTTGTCCACCTGATATGAAAAGCCAGCTCTTTGGAAAAGCCCCTGACGCTGGGAAGTATTGAAGGCAAGAGGAGAAAGGGGCGACAGAGGATGAGTTGGTTGGATGGCATCACTGACTCAATGGATATGAGTTTGAGCAAACTCAGATAGTGAAGGACAGGGAAGCCTAGTGTGCTGCAGCCCATGGGGTCACAAAGAGCTGGACGCGACTTAGTGACTGAACAACAACAACAGATCTCTTACTTCATAACTTCTAACCTGAGTCTTCTCTCCTCAGCCATCAACCCAGCTTCTCTCCAAGAAATTTCACAAGGGAGAAATGAAGCAATCAACAACCCACTAAAATGATGATAACAAAGATTACTTCAAAGTGAATGCATCTGAGCTACAGATGCAAAAAGTAATCTTATATGAGCTTTCCCTATCTGTCTAAAGCAAAGATTTAAAGAGACATCTGCCACAAACCCCACAGCCTTTACTCCTGAGTGATCAGGAATGCAACTAACCTTGGGCATCAGGACATTCCAAAAAAACTTGTGTAAACAAATGTCATCAGAGCCTTACATCTTTGAAGCCTTAAGCCCCTCCTCCCCACTTATTAACTTGGTATATAAACCTTTACCCCTAGCTGTTCTGTGCTCTACTCCCTACAGAGGACTACTGCATGCATGAATAATGAACTCTTCTCCTGTTAATCTGTCTGTTGTCAATTAATTTGCAGGTCCCCAAACCTCCAAACCTAAGTTGATAGAGAATAGATTTTTTCCCACCTGATACATGGAAGAACTGACTACTGTTGATATCTAATTAAATCATACAGATGTCAAAGATTATCATCCAGCTGATGGTGATCCTTCAAAATCTATGAATATGAAAATATCTACCATTCTTCTGTAGTTGTGTTTAAAAGTTTTCTGAACATGTATTACATGTATACTCAATAATATGCATTCTTTGTTAATAAGGACATAGATATGTACATATGTACACATACTACACACATTCAAGCTTGTGCATTTTATTGATGAAATCTCTATACTTAGTAAATACTTTGCCTGGTTTTGGACCATGAAAGATGCATATTGAAATCTTTCATTAGTTACCTTGAACATTATTCTTTGTAATTTTGACAGTTTGGTTCTTAAAATATTTTGAGGCTATGTTGTTAAGGGTTCATAAGTTGATGATGACAATTGACCCTGAACAATATGCATGTTAGGAGCAACAACCCTACATGCAGTCAAAAATCCAAACAGCCCTCAACTCAGTATAGCCAGTTCCTCTGCATCCCTGGATTCAACCAACCATATATTCTGCAACACCATAGTAGTTATTCTTGAAAAAAATCTACAAATAAATGGACCTGTGCAGTTCAAATCTGTGTTGTTTGGGTGTCAACTGTATTGGATATACTCAGTGTATTATTCCTTTTCATTATACACTGTGGCTTCCCTGGGGACTTAGATGGTAAAGAATCTGCTTACAATGAAGGAGACCTGGGTTTAATCCCTGGGTGGGGAAGATCCCCTGGAGAAGGGCATGGCAACCCACTCCAGTATTCTTGCCTGGAGAATGCCCATGGACAGAGGAGCCTGGTGGGCTATAGTCCATGGGGTTGCAGAGTCAGACACAACTGAGCGACTAAGCATTGTGACTTCTAACCCATGATAATGTGTTTTTCATTGTTTTGTTTTACCTTAAAATCTGATTGCCTGATGTTAACATTTGCATACTAAATTTCATTTGGTTTGCATTTTTTAGGCATAACTTATTCTGTTACTTTATTTTAAAACATGCTGTGCATTCTTTTACAACTTTAGCTGCCTTTAAAAAAACAATTTGTTAGTTTCTGTCTTTTAATAGGTACGGTAAATATAGTTAATATATTTTTATTACAAAGGTACTTATTTTTTACTATTTCATTCTGTGACTTCTATATACCAGCAATTTGTATTTACTCTTTTCCTCTCTTGCTTTATGGTTGTTGGATGGAAAATATTTTCTGTATTCTCTGTTCTCCACAATCTATGTGACCTAGTTCTAAATTATATTTTCTACTATTTTAATAGTTTTCTTTACATTGGTAAGTGCATTTTTGGAAGTAATTGGTGCTAAGGAGTCTTATGTAAATAACAGCCTGACTCTGGTCCATAGATGCGAGATCCAAAGCTGGGAGACTCTGCAAAGTATTTCAAAAAGTAGGGCTTGCAAGTACCAAGCTGCAGATATCCCACCCCATCACAATCCTTCACAAAGCTGGAAGGTCACTTTGATTTCATGCAAAGAGACTGAGATGAGAGGGGGGAAAGAAGTCATCAGGCTTCATGTGGCTACTGAGTCAAGCGATCACACACCCAGCAAAGAAGCTGTTGGACATGTGGACCATTGGGAGGACCCAAAGGGAAATTAGGTAGCCCCTCTCTGCAATGATTCTTGAAGACAGTCTGGGTTGAAGATGATTACTTTCTCCAAGAATACAGGGCACCTAAAATAGAGCGCTCCAACTTCAGACAGAACCACACTAAATCCAAGTGTAACACCAGGCATCACCTTCATGACTAGCAGGAAATCAGCCCCCTTGACTCTTTCTCCCTAGCCTTCCCAAACCAGGAGACGGAGCTGTTGGGGGAAGGGAAAAACCAGCATGCCTTGGAGCCAGACCACAAACAGCCTCTGCTCTTGATTACTTCAAGTTCCCAGAGCTACAGTTCTAGTTTGTAATGGCAGAAAGAGGAAGGCAGATTTTGAAGATTTGAGTTTTACACTGAGCTGGATTAAATTAATAGTAATACATGAAAGTAACTGGAAAACTTTGGAGTCTGCTAGTTACTTGTAAGGATGGGAAAGGAGGAAACAACATAATTGAAAGTAATAATTGGAAAAAAATAAAAACAGTCCCATATACCCCATATACCCCAGCACACTGCTGCTACTGCTAAGTCACTTCAGTCGTGTCCGACTCTATGCGACCCATAGATGGCAGCCCACCAGGCTCCCCTGTCCATGGGATTTTCCAGGCAAGAGTACTGGAGTGGGGTGCCCTTGTCTTCTCTGCCCAGCACACTGATATGTCTTCAACACCAGTAGCCCTGGTTGGACTGTAGCTCCCCCCACCTGTCGTCCTGGGCACTCAGTCCAGTCAGGTGTCTTATCCTGTTAGTTCAGAGTGACTGCCCCATGATATGGTTGGGCCTTCTAGAGAGCCATAAACCAAGGCAGCAGGTGGCCTGGCTCAAATCCTGGTCACGGGCTGATTTTGTCCTCTGAGGGCTAGACACACAGCCTCCAGGAAGTCAGTGTCCCCAGCAGCAGTTGGGAGGAGGGGACAGTCAGGAAGGGATGGCTCCTAATTTCATGTTGCTTTCTGATTCTGGCCTTGTAGCTCTCTTACTCTCCTTCCCTTGTGGCTCAGCTGGCAAATAATCTGTCTGCAACGCGGGAGACCTGAGTTCAATCCCTGTGTTGGGAAGATCCCCTGGAGAAGGAAAAGGCTACCCACTCCAGTATTCTGGCCTGGAGAATTCCATGGACCATATAGTCCATGGGGTTGCAAAGAAGTCGGACATGACTGAGCGACTTTCACTTTCACTTTACTTTCCTTCAATCCCTCCAGTCCCTAAGCTCTCTCTACCTGCTTTTAGCCCTAGATATTAGAAAGCCCACAATGGACTTCAATTCACCACTGCTTGGCATTTCTGTCCCCTCTCTGGTCCACCTAGAGATCAAATATTAAATTTTCACATTACATTTTTTATTATTATGTTTTTAAAATATTTTATCTAGCTTTGGTATATACTTTAAGCAGAGGGTGCTCAAAATATGAACTTACAACATCATATCAATCAGATTTGACCTATTTTTTATAAAATTAAATATGATCTCTATTCTCCACATTCCACTAAAATATTATGCTTCCAATCTAGTTCCAAGATGGACACAGACACAGAATTTAGTAAGTAGAACCTGAAAGAGTAAATGCATCGCATTGCCTAAAAAGGGTTCCAGTACTCAAGATAATATAAATGAGTGAACACATATAAAGCATTTTAAACAACTGTCTTTACTCTTTCATATTCTTACATTTTTGTATTTACTCTTTTTCTCTTTCACTCACTCAAGTTTTTTGGATGGAAAATGCTTTCTATATTCTCTCTTCTCCATAATCTATTTATATTCATATAATGCATTTATATGTGGTTTCTCAGGTGGTGTTAGCAGTAAAGAACCTGCCTGCCAATGTAGGAGACATTAAAGATGCAGGTTCAATCCTAAGGTCAGGAAGATCCCCTGGAGGAGGGCATGGCAACCCACTCCAGTATTCTCACCTGGAGAATCTCATGGGCATAGGTGCCTAGCTGGCTACAGTCCAAAGGGTCTCAAAAGTTGGACAGGACTGAAGCCACTTAGCACAGTACATATGTAATTTTTAAGCTCATAAAATCTGAGGCTAGATTTAGGAAAAAAAAAAAAACTTATAGACTTGATCTTCAACGGCATTGTCAATATGTAGTTCTGTGAAACAAATGAAAGTAGATAATGTGTAATTTTTAAAAAAATCAGAATCTAATATAACACTTTCTAATGAAAACACTAATTAAAATTAATAAAAGGCACCATGCTGCTACTGCTGCCTTCTGACCCTCTATTCCCTCTGGGTATGGTTAAGCCTGTGCTCTCCAATATTATGACATAATTTGAGAACTTGTATCAACTTTCCTGTTCCTTAAGCTATTCATACAATGTTCTGGTCTCACCAAACAAAAGTGTGGTGACCTGAAGGGCATCATAAGGTATTAAGAAGTTACTGAGAAATCAAGAGGAGGAGTTAAAAATGAATCTACCCTTATGTTCCAAAAGTGTATTACTATATGGCACTTTCCTCTTTGTTTTAATGTGCTATATCCCACCACAGCCACAAATTAATTTTCTCTGCTCCCTAAATGAATTACATGTAACTGTTTCTAAAAATGACTACAGACATGAAAGTCATTTTCACTTAATAACTATTAATCTCATATTTCTTGGTGTCACTTTAGTATGAAATGCAAAAGAAAATTATGCTAAACATTGCAAATTTATGGCAAACACCAGTCCTTGATTTATATTATTATAGATGGTTTATCACCAGAAGCAATCTAAACAAAACTCCATCAGATAGATGTTACAATTTGTATTTATTTCCCCCAGCACTAAATGGTTCTTCAATTTCAGAACTATCATTAATTTCTTATAAATGCAAATCTTTATTTCTTATTTTAATCTACAATGATTTCTTCGAGTCTTCAGAAGATTAACTTTTACATAAAATATTCAAATAGCAATTATAAACAATACTTTGCTTTCCCTGGGCAATCTATGAGCTATTATGCATAAACTATTTAAAAGGAATGGGTGGTCAATATCGATCAGGAATATAATGGACCAGTAATTCCATCCTCCTTCCTTTTAAATGATCTCCTTACAACTCCAAATCCAGTCATTAAGGAAAACCTTGTCAATGGGTGCAACTATCTTTAAATTGTTTTGCTAATTCCTTAATCTTCTACTTTTACTATATTTCCTTTCAAAACCTCTGCAAAGACCTAAGCCACCCTATTGACCTTAATGAAGAGAAAGCTGCAACTATACACTCCACTTATTTTTTTACTTCCATCTCAAAGCAGAAACACTTATAAATCTTCACCTGATGAGACATCCTCGAGAGCAAAGAAGACAAGCAGTCCTGGCCACACTCCAGGACCACTTGTCCTCCTGCCAGTCCAGCCTCACCTGCACCTGGCCTGCCAAGCCCACTGCAGTAGCCAAATCTCCACTAAAATCAACCAGAAATTATGGACTTCACCACAGCAAACTCTCCACCATTTAAAACTTCACTCTGTCTCCTCTAAAAATCAGAAGACAAAGCAATAGCATCTTGAGAATTCCAAGCTGACCAGCCTTAAGTTCTATTTATCAGGTCTATCCAGCCGACATCCTCCCTGGCCTAAGCCATTCATCACGACTGTTTTGTCTTCACTGCTAATCTCTTCAGCTTAAGATGGGACGTCCCTTATGAATATGCTATTGATTCTACATAGAAAAACACTGATTGATTTAGATTCTCTGTTTTCTTTATCTCTTAAAAAAAAAAAAAAATCTAGTGCAAACAGCAACCCACTCCAATATTCTTGCCTGGACAAGAGAAGCCTACAGTCCATGGGGTCCAAAAGAGTTGGACACAGTGACTAAACAACAACAAAGTGCTAATATATCTTCAACATCAAGTCATAGATAGTGACATCAATACCTCAAAAATAATGGCAATCACACTGCTTTGAAGATACTGTGATGAAGAATTCATGAATTCACTCCACAAAATTTCCTTAAGCATCCACAATGTATTATCAATTGTGTCAGGGCCCTGTAATACAGTCTGAAGTGAACTGTCCTTGAAACTAATGAAATTTAAACTTCAGGGTCCTTCATTAGCCTGAAACGCTACCAGCTCTGGAAGAAGTTAAACCAGTATTTTCATTTTGGTGTAAGTTTTTGTAAAATTTGAAAATATAAGATATATGTGTACTCTTTAAGAAGGCCTCCTGGATTTTATAAGTCTCAGGCTACATAAAAATTGAAATGTACCCCTGATATCCAAGGAAAAGTTACACAACTATTTCACAGGCTAGGTGTTACATTGGATATTCATTCGCTAACTAGAAAACACAAATAGCACTGAAGTGCATCCAAATAAATCTCTGCTATAAAGCCTTACTTGAAAGAGGCAAGCTAAATTGAAATCACTTCTGCCTGTCATGTCTGGGTCAGATAAACTTCCTTTCAGGAACTTGGATGTCTTCCGTACAATCTTTCTTGAACAGGTTGAAAGAGTTCAGCCTTCTCCAATCAAAGATAATTGGTCTTACTATTCAACATCCTTTTGTTTATAACAATTAAATTAAGGTCAGTATTAGGGTACTAGAGCAATATATTGCTTAGACTGAAGATGTGGGAGGGGAGGAAAAAGAAAAGACTGGTAATGACCTTTAATTATAAATGATGTCACCTTTCTAAGGTCAAAAAGTCTAAGACAAAGATGAGCAAAGTTTCAGGTAAAGGTTTTATAATAGATTTTTTCCACTAAAACACTATTTCAATAAGTTATGAGGGAAGATATTGCCTCCCTTCCCAAAAAGGCTTGAACACAGCAGATTTTCTGATCTTCCACAGAATCACGACTGTTCCAAAAAAGAACCTGATCTGCTATAGTTTTTTTTTCCCCCCATTTATATTTTTAAAAAGTAATCATAGCTTCACACAGTAAGGGAATCTCCTAGATTAGAGGTTCTCAACACGTGGTCTCTGGACCAGCAGCAGCAATACCTGGGACTTGCGCAGTTCAGTTCTGTTCAGTTCAGTTGCTCAGTTAAGTCCAATTCTTTGTGACCCCATGGACTGCAGCACGTCAGGCTTCACTGTCCATCACCAACTCCCGGAGCTTGTGCAAACTCATGTCCATCGAGTCAGTGATGCCATCCAACCATCCTATCTTCTGTCATCCCTTTCTTGTCCTGCCTTCAATTTTCCCAGCATTAGGTCTTTTCCAATGAATCAGCTCTTTGCATACGGTGGCCAAAGTATTGGAGCTTCAGCATCAGTCCTTCCAATGAGTATTTAGAACTGATTTCCTTAAAGATTGGCTGGTTTGATCTCCCTGCAGTCCAAGGGAATCTCAAAAGGCTTCTCCAACACCGCAGTTCAAAAGCATCAACTCTTCGGCACTCAGCTTTCTTCATAGTCCAACTATCACATCCATACATGACTAACTAGAAAAACCATAGCTTTGACTAGATGGACCTTTGTTGGCAAAGTAATGTCTCTGCTTTTTAATATGCTGTCTAGGTTGGTCATAGCTTTCCTTCCAAGGAGCAAGCATTTTGTTAATTTCATGGCTGCAGTCACCATCTGCAGTGATTTTGGAGCCCCCCAAAATAAAGTCTGTCACTGTTTCCACTGTTTCGCCATCTATTTGCCATGAAGTGATGGGACCGGATGCCATGATCTTAGTTTTCTGAATGTTGAGTTTTAAGCCAACTTTTCATTATCTTCTTTCACTTTCATCAAGAGGCTCTTTAGTTCTTCTCCACTTTCTGCCATAAGGGTGGTGTCATCTGCATATCTGAGGTTATTGATATTTCTCCCAGCAATCTTGATTCCAGCTTGTGCTTCATCCAGCCTGGCATTTTGCATGATGTACTCTGCATCCATGGCCCTCTTCTCCACATAATGAGTTAGAAAGTTTCAAGGTGGAGCCCTGCACTCTATGTCTTAACCAGCCCTCCATGTGATTTGTATGAGGCTACAGCTTAAGAATTGCAACCCTACAGACCTACCAAAGATCAACCCCATCAGTAGCACACATACTTTCCCTATGGTCATAAGAAAACTAGCTAACTTCCATCAACTAAACATTTTTATTTTACTCTAAAAAGGTCAAAAGCCAGATCCAATTGTCTAGAGTGACTGATTCACAGTGTCATGCAATTTGCAGTCATGAAATATATGTTTTATTGACACACACTCAGCAACAATCTCAGTTGTAGCTCCACATACCCAAAGATTCTCTAGCTGTGACACAGATCTGACCATCTCAGGAGTCTGACAAATACCAAAAGTGGAAAATCATGGCTCAGAGAATCTATCCCACCTCAGAGTCTCTGGAATTGCCACTGTAATACTGAAACCTGCCTCTAAAGATCGTTAGAGAAATAATAAAACTGACAACATCCCACGTTCCTGGTTTACTGTTTATAAATGAAATAAAATGTAGAATTGAGGAGAAAGCAGTATATGAAGAGGACCAGGCCAAAGAAATCACACTGTAGAAACAGTAGGGGAAAAAATGACAGTCATGCATTTGCTCAGGTTTCAAAACACAAGTAATAGCATGAGAAGCTCTGCATAACTGAAGTTATGTGCAAAGCTCTGCTTCTGATGAAAGGTGACAGTCAGTAGGTAAATGCCATATGTATATGCAATGCCATCCAACCATCTCATCCTCTGTTCCCCCCTTCTCCTTCTGCCTTCAGTCTTTCCCAGCATCAGGGTCTTTTCCAATGAGTCAGTTCTTCACACCAGGTGGCCAAAGTATTGGAGCTTCAGCATCAGTTCTTCCAGTGAATATTCAGGGTTGATTCCCTTTAGGATTGGTTTGATCTCCTTGATGTCCAAAGGACTCTCAAGAATCTTCTCCAACAACACAGTTTGAAGGCATCAATTTTCAGCGCTCAAGTCTTCTTTATGGTCCAGCTCTCACATCTGTACATGACTACTGGAAAAAACATAGCTTTTATTATGTAGACCTTTGCTGGCAAAGTGATGTCTCTGCTTTTTAACACACTGTCTAGGTTTGTCGTAGCCTTTCTCCCAAAAAGCAAGCGTCTTTTAATTTCATGGCTGTAGTCACTGTTTGCAGTGATTTTGGAACCCAAGTAAATGAAATCCAACAGTTTCCACTTTTTCCCCATCTATTTGCCATGAAGAAATGAGGCCGGATGCCATGATCTTCATTTTTTGAATGTTGAGTTTTAAGCCAGCTTTTATTGCATATTTGGATGGCATCACTGACTCAATGGACATAAGTTTGAGCAAACTCAGAGAGAGAGTGAAGGACAGGGAAGCCTGGTATGCTGCAGTTCATGGAGTCCTGGAGTCAGACACAAGTTAGCAACTGGACAGCAACAACAAACACAATATGTAACCATTCAATAATCATTCATTAGGATTCACTACTGAACTCCCATGACTGGACAAAAAGCATACACCCACCTCTAAGTAAGTCCAAGGCTTATATCAATCTCCTTACAAATCTACCTCTCTGTATATTGTCTCCTGGGTATAAGGACCACTTCTATTAGCTCTTATATCCACAGTGTTCTGAATAGCTTCTGATATATTGTTGTTGCTTAATAAATATTTATTAAATCTAGGAATATCTGCTATCAGTCCCCCAACATAGATGGATATGATTTTCTAGACCACCATGGACCTAGGGACTTTGCAAGAAATCCCTAGTCTGTTCAGATGAAAAACATCTTTTTCAAACAAGGATTCAAGAGTTCTCCTGAGCTAAAGGTAGTTCTTGAGCTCCAAAGAAATAATCAGTAAGGGTACTAAGTGGTATTTGAGGAAGGGAGATTAACATTCCCTTCCCCCACAATGTCCACAAGATGCTTCAAAACTCTCCTAAATAAACATATATATAAGTGAAAGATCTGGGTAAATACCTTGTCTCTTTTTCAAACATGTTGACACCCTAACTATTCATACCCCTGAGTTCTGAGCCACCATAGTGTGGCATCAATGTACTCAGTCACTTTAATACTCAGAGAGGACCCAGAAAAGACTGCTGAATATAGAAGTCTTCTGTCTGTCCAAAGATGATGCTCTTGGAATGTCTCCTCTGCTTCCATCTCTGTGCTAACCCCACAAATTCACCAACTTCAGGTCCTTTAGCTCCTAACTTGTCATTCTACTTGAACACCAATCCCAGGACATGTGCTAATCAGCTCGTGTTTCCTGTTTCTGACCTTGTCCAGTCAGCCCTCCAAGTACCTGTGTGCGTCCCAGGTGCCACGTTCCATCCCCAGACTGAGCAACTGCCCTCACAGTCTGCCTACCCTCCCCAGGCACAGAGCAGAAGGCCCTCCGAGGCCACTCCCCGGCCGTCCACACTCTAAGGCGTGACATTAGAGCAAAGAGTAGGCTTGGCATGGAGCCCAATCAGTTTCAATGACAGGCCTCTTCTCTATGACCTGCTCAGGACTATTGTGAAAATGAGAAATGATCTTAAACTGAATCACACTAAAAAATTCTGCAGCCAAATTTTAAAAGTATAATAGCAACCAAATACATGCAATACCTATATTATTATTTGTTGTTTTATTTGTTGTTGTTGCCTAGTTGCTAAATCATGTCTACCTCTTTTGAGACCCACAGACTGTAGCCTGCCAGCTTCTTCTGTCCATGGGATTTCCCAGGCAAGAACACTGGAGTGGGTTGTCATTGCCTTCTCCATGGGATGTTCCCAACTCAGGGTTCTGAAGCTGCGTCTCCTGCTTGGCGGGCAGATTCTTTATCATGAGCCACGAGGTAAGCCTTACCTATATTATAAATAAGCATCAAAAAGACTAGAAGAACTTGGAACCAATAATAGTTTTCTCCAGCTTGTAGGAATATGTCTTTTTGTTTGTTTGTTTTTTATACTTTATTTATTTTACAGATTCTCTTTGGGGAGAGTGCATACTTATATAATTTGAAAAACTATCATTTAAAAAAATGCTTGGATTGGTTGAGTCTTAAGTTCAATCTTTAATTAAAGAAGTATGAATCATACTGACTGTGAAAGATTTTTATCTGTTTCAGAAAGATTAAAAACAAAAAAATAGAAAAAAGTTAATATGATAGAAATATCTTTCAAAAATAACCAACCCAATTACTTAACAGCATCTGTGGCTTGCTCTAGATGCATATGCATTTTTAACACACTTACATTGTTATCTTCACTCTAAGAAGTCCGGACGTGTGTGCTCAGCCACCCAGTCATGTCTCTTTGTGACCCCACAGGCCCTCTGTCCGTGGGATTTTCTAGGCAAGAATAATGAAGTAGGTTGCCATTTCCTCCTCTAGGGGATCCTTCCTGACCCAGGGATTGAACCTGCATCTCCTGCTTTGGCAGGCAAATTCTTTGCTGCTGAGCTACCAGGGAAGCCCCTAAGAAGTCCAGAGCTGCTCAGTAATAATTGACCCAATCACTCTAATATTGAGACAATGGCAGGAACTGACTATTGACATCAAAACCCTTCCTAATATGCAACTCTCGGTCTTATTTTTTACAGCCCCTCCCACCTGGGTTTTTCTCTCTTCTCCCCAGACTGAATTTGGGGAGGAAGGCTTGTAGAAAGGTGGGAGAAGTGGGCTGAGAAGAGAGCTAAGGCTTACTAAGCATCTAGAATGTGCTAGCGCTGTGCTAGGAACTTTATAGACATGATCACAGTGCTACCGGAAGGATCCAGAACAAAGGTTTAATGTCTGTTGAAGCTCCCTAAACAACCAGCTCCTCTGCACTTCCAGTCTCCTGTTTTCTAGGGCAGATATCTCTCTCTCTCCCTTTTTTTTAACCAAGTGTGCCTGATTCTATGCCGAATATGTTAGAAATACCAGCAGAAGAAAAAGGAAAAAAGGGAGGGAAGGAGAAGGAAGAAGGGTGGAGAGAGCAAAGGAATGAGGGAAGGAGGGAGAAGAGAGAAAGGGAAACAACTGTGATCCTGATTTATATGAAACAGCACATAAATGCAGGCATGTATGTGGGTATGCGTGTGCTCAGTCGCTCACTCATGTCCAAACTCTTTGCGATCCCATGGACAGTACCCACCAGGCTCCTCTATACATAGGGATTCTCCAGGCACAAATATGAAGCAGGTTGTCATTTCCTACCCCAGCATGTGTGCATGTATATATATATGTATGTGTATATATATATATATATATATAAATAAATTAAATTCATGGGCTGTGAATGGATTGAATTGTTATGCAGTCTTTTTTTAAACAAGAGTTAGAGAATGAAGAGAGACTCCACTCAAAGGCCAATTTCAGCATGCAGACTAGTATCCCTGGCTATTACTCTTTCATCAAGCAATTGCTAAATACTGGTACTTGCAGAAAAAAATACTAGTGCTATACTTTATTTCCTTATAAAACCCTCTTCTACAGTTGTTACTTAGAGTGATCACCTGCTTTCCTGAATTCTTACTTCATTTAGGCCTAACTTACATTACAAAGTAGTCAATTACATACTATTCCTGGCTTTTCTTAAAGAGTCTCTTGATGAAAGTTAAAGAGCAGAGTGAAAAAGTTGGCTTAAAACTCAACATTCAGAAAACTAAGATCATGACATCCGGTCCCATCACTTCATGGCAAATAGATGGGGAAACAGTGGAAACAGTGACAGACTTTATTTTGGGGGGCTCCAAAATCACTGCAGATGGTGACTGCACCCATGAAATTAAAAGAGGCTTGCTCCTTGGAAAAAGAGGTTATGACCAACCTAGACAGCATATTAAAAACCAGATACATTAGTTTTCAAACAATGGTCTGTCTAGTCAAGGCTATGGTTTTTCCAGTAGTCATGTATGAATGTGAGAGTTGGACTATGAAGAAAGCTGAGTGCCAAAGAAATGATGCTTTTGAACTGTGGTGTTGAAGAAGACTTTTGAGAGCGCCTTGGACTGCAAGGAGATCCAACCAGCTCATCCTAAAGGAAATCAGTCCTGAATATTCATTGGAAGGACTGTTGCTGAAGCTGAAACTCCAATACTTTGACTACCTGATGCAAAGAACTGACTCACTGGAAAAGACCCTAATGCTGGGAAAGATTAAAGGCAGGAGAAGAAGCGGATGACACAAGATGAGATGGTTGGATGGCATCACCAACTTTATGGACATGAGTTTCAGTAACCTCCAGGAGTTGGTGATGGACAGGGAAGCCTGGTGTACTGCGGTCCATGGGGTCGCAAAGAGTTGAACACAACTGAGCAACTGAACTGATTATTTTCTCATGTTAAAATATTCTTTCCTACAACATTACATAGTCTTTGAGGACAGAGGCCATCTATTAGCATCTTCCATCACACCCAGCTCCAAGATGCTTTGTTGTTATTCAATCACTAAGTTGTGCCCAACTCTTTGTGACCTCCTGGACTGTATAGCATGCCAGGCTTCCCTGATCTTCAGTATTTCCTGGAGTTTATTCAAATTCATGTCCACTGAGTAGATGATTCTATCTAACTATCTCATTCTCGATCACCCCCTTCTCCTTTTGCCTTCAGTCTTTCCCAGCTTCAGGGTCTTTTCCAATGACATCCATCCAGGTACCTAATAAATTATCACATGAGACTTAGCCTTATAATTGTCCCCTCCTAAATGCCCCGAGACACATTGTTTCTCTCACTGTCACCACACCATGTGACACAAAGCTTTTGGATATGAGTGTGTCAGTTCATGATGCTTCAAACACCTTAAGGGCAGAGTCAGTGACTTACTCATCTCTGTAGCCTCCTCTGGGTTTTACGGTGCAACTGATGCATCAGAGGGACTCAATATATATTCCTTGGCTAAAATAGATTAAGGATGGAATTCTGATGTATCCTTAAATCAGGTGTGGATAAGCAGGGCTTTCTGAGGACCAAAGGGAGGTCAGGAGACCCACTATACCCTTTCATGGGATTCCCACCCCACCCCCAACATTAGTCAATTTGTAAAAGTCATGTTAGTTTAGAAGAAACACAAATGTTGGGGTTAGATAGCCCTGGTTGAAATCAGACCTGTGACCATTTTCTTAACATTCTCATTTTCAAATGTTCACTTTGGCAGCAGAAATCCTTTCTAGATCTTTAAGTTTGAATTACCCAAGTGATATATGAATTAAAGATTATAACAATGCAAGAAACTAATGAAAAAACTTGAAAAAAAAATTGTTCTATTTGTTCCTCCCCCTTCTCAGCCACTTCAAATAACCACTGTCAGCCATCTAGTGTGTTCAATTGTGATACTTCTTATCTGCATTAATATACACATCTCTGTGTGCGTGTGCATACATCTACACATAGTTTCTTCTGTATTTTTTACATAAAGAGGTCCATATTTTTTAAATAATTTTTTAAATTTATTTTTGGCTATGCTAGAGTTTCACTGCTGCTCAGGCTTTTCTCTAGTGGCAGAGAGTGGGAGCTACTCTGTAATTGCAGAGTACGGGCTTCTCACTGAGGCTGCTTCTCTTGTTGCTGAGCACCGGCTCTAGGGTGCACCCGCTTCAGTAGTTGTGGTTCCCAGGCTCTAGAGCACAGTTTCAATAGTCATGGTGCACGGGCTTAGCTGCTCTGCCGCATGTGGGATCTTTCTGGATCAGGGATCGAACCCATGTCTCCTGCATTGGCAGGCAGATTTTTTTACCACTGAGCCACCAGGGAGGCTCCTAAATAGGTTCATATTAAATATAATTGCTGTGTTACATTTTTCACATAACTTTTATCTATTTCAATATTCAGTGACCAGATATGTATACTTTAATCTTGCCTTTTAATAGCACTAACACTTTGCAGTTATGTGCCTTTACAAGGATGACACATGCCCTGGGTCTCAGTTTCTGCATCAGGAAATTGGAAAGAGTATCTTCAAAGAAATGGGTAAAGGTTAAATCACCTAATGTTTGTAAGACTTGTGACTGTCAAGGGGGAGAGGGGTGGGGGAAGGAAGAATTGGAAGTTTGGGATGAGTAGATGTAAACTATTAGACATAGGATGGATAAATAATAAGGTCCTACTATACAGCACAGGGAACTATATTCAATATCCCATGATAAACCATAATGGAAACAAATATGAAAGAATATGCATATATATGTATAACTGAATCACTTTGCTGTGCAAAGTGTAAATCAACCATACTTCAATAAAATTTTAAAAATAAAAATAATGTTTGCCAATCAGTTGCTACACAACTGGTGCTGAATAAAATATGACCATGGTTACTGTGATTACCTTGAACCACATGGAAATTCCTAGTTTTTTAGTGGGATCCTTAGTGGGATTTTAGAGAATCAACAGGAGAACAAAAACTGCATTATCCTCAATGTTCTAATTCACTGTTTGCAGGAAGGCGTCTTTCCCTCACTTACAAAATAGGAAGTCCCTTGGCTCCCTGGGAACTTGGATTTGCTCCTGGTTCCTCTGTTCCCTCAGGGCTACAGAAGCATAAAAGCGAGGAGAACCATCTCCCTCCTAATCGCCCTCCAGGGAATCAGCCCTTCGAGTTCACCTTTTCATTAACCAGAGCCTAATATACAAAGACCTACTCACAGCCTTACTGGCCTGACATTAAATTGTGACAAAAACAATACCCGCTGGCGGCACCAGTCCGCAGCTGTTCTGCCTCCCACATCTGCCTTCCTGCCACAAGAAGTGGAGCCCTGCACGTCTATCAAGTCTGTATTTAAAACAGCGTCTCGATACGTACATTTTAAATCAGATCTGAATTGCTGATCAAAACTGTTTGAAGTTTTCCAGATGCAAGACCATTTATTCTCCAACACTTCTAAAAATAAGGGGGAGAAAAGCCCAGAGCCTGTCAAAGTTAATTAGATTCACACAAAAAGCTTAACAGTCCCTTGCAATGTTTTTACTCTATTACACATAAATGTACAATAATTCCGTGAACACTGGGTTTAATTGCTCATAATATTTTAATTAAGGTTATGCTTTGTATAAATATCAACTCATCATTTACTGTGACTAGAGTCCTATTTAAATGATGAAGTCAATTTGACAGTACATTCATGAAAAAGAGAGCCTTTTAAGAGTTTTGCTCTTATGTGGTCTAGAATACTAATGGAGGTTAATTGTCAAAACAAACTGGGCACAGACGTCAGAATAGTCTTCACATTTTAGTGAGAGAACAACGTAACCACATTTTTATGTGACCCGCTGACCTAATGCCGCGAATAACATAATGGCTATTATAAATCTCCATGTCTGCTTCCTGAAAACCAGACAGCTCTCCTTTTTAATATTTACATTTTGTGGCTGCCCTTTAAGCAGACACCCTTTAACTACTGTATTTGCGATTCAGATGATCAGATAATTAGATGTAAGATTAGATGCGCCAGAAGAGATGGCTGCCTCAATTAATCTTACAGTCTGTGCCTCTGCAAATCACTGCTTGGTGTGTAACAGAAAATATCAAATTAAGTTTTCAGAGGCAGGGAAATTTCAAGTCTGCAGTCATTTTAATTCCATCCGAGGCAAGGATATAATTTATTACTGTATTCAGAATTCATGTTCTCTTTTTCCAAAACACCAATTTTAATTAGAGAACAGAGACCCGAAAGAGGAGAAAAGAGTGGGGGAAAAAGGCCTTCCAGTGCCCCACAGGGATCACTATCTGCTCCTCCTAGAGACAGTACCTGTTCTGAAGTCTGCAGTTTCCCCAAGTGAATATCAAAGCTTAGATTCAGGGAGCCTTTTCCTAACAAGTGGCTCTCCTGGCCTTCGAAAGAGCAGTGAGGCATCTCCCATCTGGCAAATACCCCCACTGCTTTTCTTCTCTTTGCTACTGGTTTTTCACATTCAAATTTCACAAATCACTATGTCTTCCAAAATGATCTAGTAGTTTGTCTCATCAAATACACAAAGATGCAAAAGAAATCTCATATTGCCAACTACATGTACTTTTTTATAAATAGAAAAGAATTTTTAACAGAATAGACAAGGGACACAAAAATAGACTGAGAAACTAGAAAACAGATGGCAACAAAAGACACCGGTATTTATCCCTGGGTGCTATTAAGAGGGAAGTGCAAAATAACTAGCCCATTTTGAATTCTTTTAAAATTTGGGGATAAAATTAATTCTCAGAGTTTCTAGTGAAGTCACAGGTCCTTTAAAGATAGGGGATGGATGTGTGGTATTTAAGAATTCTAGTTCACAGCTGTCAGATGTGAAATCCAAAGCTGGAATCCTACGTGAAGATTTGAGCATGATAAATCCAACCCTGAAATGATTTGAAGGCTTTACTTCATCTAGGAGTGCTATTATTTGAAAGTTGGGGTTAAATTAATTTAAAAAGTCATTCTGTTCATTCAGTCAACAAATATTTTTGAAATACAGAAAAGCTTTCAAAATGAAGCATCTGCAAAGTAATTCCTGGGGGAGAGAAATCTCCATAAATAACAAGAGGGTAGGAATAGCTTGTCATCAACTTATTTAATATTCCTCTGATCTCTGAATATAAAGGTGACAACACATGGAGACATACAAGCATCTTCAAGGGTACCTGAAAGAGAAACCTGTTCACAGTAAACTGGAACTGGAACCGATGAGCTTGACCCCATTTATTATCTGATGAGCAACTGAAATAGAGCATACTTTGCATATTTGTGTCTAAGCTTAGCTTCTCCAGAACAGAGACCTCAACCCACCATTTTCCTCTTTTGCACTCACACAGTAGTTATATTATCTTTAACTGGGTGCTAATTATTTCCTAAGTATGCATAGATCCTATTCCCCAAACTAGACGGCAAGCAATGAAAAGGCAAAGGGATGTATTTAGCATCTTTTTATCTCCCTTCATTACAGTGAGCAGGGCCAGACACAAAGCAGAAGCTTCATGCAAAGGTATGGAATGAAGGATGGAAAGGAAGAAAAGAAAGCAGCCAGAAGAGAAGCAAGTTTTGATTTCAAGGACTTGCTTGTCAATATCCTTTCCTTCTCTCCAGTTATCAGTGGCCTCAATATCCCACCAAGCCTCCTCCCACCTTTGGTTCTCTTTGCACTCCTTAGGTCTTTCTCACAGATTCTCCCACAGGATTCTCATTTTCATTTCCTTACCTAGCGCAAGCAATTATTCCTTTGCCTAAACTAACTCAGTAGTTGGCTAACTGGCCTTCTTGTCTTATCTCTCCTTCAAGGTTATGGTACTCTTTCCTCCTCAAAAGCCTTGTTGGCTTCCAGAAAACACAACACATTAGGCATACAACTTCTCTGTACTACTGCCCACTGCTCTCTGCTCCTAGAATGCCTGCCTCCCTCTGCCCACACGTCTCCATCAGTCAAAAACTCCATCTCGTCTCAAAGGCTCAGCCCCAGTGCCACCCCCCCAGAAGAGCCTTGTATGTTCTCCTGGAGCCTAAACTCACTGCTGCTGGCTCTCTGCTCTTATATAAATGCCTTGCACCTCCTGGGGGCCCTTATGGTATCTGCTGTGGTCAAATCTACCTGAGGATCTTGCAAGCTCCTTTTGAAAGATGCACCACATTTTTGTATCCCATGCTGTTCTCCTCAGTAGTTTGCTTAGTAAATATTTGTTTAATGATAGCCACAAGCACTTGTAACCTCATAGCACACTCAGCACCAAAAATCATAATAATGATGAAGAAATCATAATTTAAAAATTGATTCTAGGAGACCGTTAATTTTATCCTTCTCTTTGAAGACACATAAATATCCCAGTCCATTCAGAATCTATCACTAATTAATATTCTTCAAAGAAAGTAAGTCAAACAAATAAAGAGATATTTACATTTTATACATATTTTCTAGACACCAAACCAAAACATTTCTACAAGCACATAACGGTTTCCTGTAAATACAGCAAGCTAGCTTTTTAATTCCTCTCCCTTTTTCTTGATCCTTTTTCTACAGTGTGTTTTGCTTGTCTAGACACTTCCTTCTGTGCCTCTTTTATATTCTGATGTGCAAGAGCACCCTCACTATTCACCGCCCCTGAGATGATGCTCTTTTAGCCTAGGAGTGATTCTTTGCTCTTCCTCTTACTTTCTAACAAGTTCCAAAAATTCTTTGTAACCGTAACATATGTACTTCTTTCACATAACTTTGCTGACTGCTCTCAAACACTCTTTACCATGATGCATTCAGGGGTCAGGTGTGCCAGCAACTCCTCTGCCCCACTGTTAGGCCTTCAATGTCTCGTGTGTAACTCTTTCCAATGTTTAACTATCCTACCAGAATATCATCCCTTGCATCCAATCTAAATCTCTTACACCGTATTCTGCAGTTTAAAGACACTTTCTCTTCCTTTTCTAATCTTGGTAGGCACAAAATGCAGTAATCCTCTGTATAATAGGCAGAGGGGGAGCTCAAAGTATGTCCCAAGAAATATTTTGATATTATTTTGGTTTTCTCCTGGACAATATTGTCTTTTATATCATTTATTTGTTAGAAGGAGTGAATATGTCATATTTTGTCCTCTTTAATCCTGATCTGCACAGTTACCCTATCTAAGGTGATGGCTCTTATTTCAAAAGTCTATGAAAGATTTAAACTTGGTGGATTGTGGTCGCTAATCCAACCACCACACAACAAGGCACACAACATAGCCAACTCTCCTTAGGATATATGTGATCTTAATGAAGAAATGGAAAAATCCTAAAGAGTTTATTAGCTAAGAGGATTTACATGTATTAGTAGCACATTTAAAGATTAACACTGTGTTCTCATGAGATATACCAACCACACTCTACTAAGTCTCACTCACCTGAGACTAGAGATTCTGTCCCAGACAACCTTGACACTGTATCAGCCTCATGAAGTGTCCTCATAAGATGGGGAGAAAGTCAGAGGATGCACCCTGAGAAGTTTCTAAAGAGCACCATGGAAGACCTACAACCAGGTTTAGAAGGTTTCTCATCTTATTCCCTCGAACATGACATGGTTACATAAAGATCCTTTTGGAACAGTGGCTCATTCAACTCTCTTCCCTCAAATTGAGAAACAAGGAAAAGTTAGCCAGAGCTGGAATTGTTCCCAATAGATCATTTGGAATGGAGTAAGAAGAGACTTTGCTAATGACACCCATAAACTTAGAAAACAAACAAACCAATAAAAACTCTCACAGGCAGTCAAGATCGGCGTCCAGCTCCTGAGGTCTGTTAGAATGGACTACATGTTCTATTCAGGTATGTGCCTAGATCACAATAGCAGTCAAGGACGAGCCCTGTCATTGTTTATCCATCTTCCCAGTAAAGAACAAGGCCAGTCTGATAGACTTAAGCTTCTGAAAAAATAACCTAGCTTCTGCAACTAAGCAGAGGGCACACTCCAGGTTAATGTTGCTCACATGCACCAAAATGTCCACTAGCTCATCGGGAATGTCCATTCAAGTTAGAAGCCCTGATGTCTACACCACCACTCACTTACTGCACCACATCACTCAGAGGCTAAAGTATCAACTGAACACTTATTTAGCAGCCTAATCCCCCTTCATTTTTCAAGCTACTCAGACATGTAAGAAATGTCTACACATTTTTATATTTTCATAACCAACTGCAGACAAACTGCTTGTCATGTCATAAAAACATTAAGAGATAAAAATAAAGGATCTCATGATTTCTCCAAAGCTAATAAAGCAAAGGGCGTCTCAATGAAGTAATTATTTCCTACTTACTCGCTGCATAGCAATTTATGAGATGTCTAGGGAAACATACAGACACACACATTTTTTTTTTCCATTTTAGTTACTGATAATTTTTTTTTCCATTTTAAGCACTGGTTTTACAGATGTTTTATAAGAAAAAAGTCAACCATTTGGGGCAACCTAATATATTACTGGGGTCACAAAGAGTCGGACACGACTGAGTGACTGAACTGAACTGAACTGAACTGAATATATTACTGCTAGCATTTTAAGGTTTGCAGGACAACAATATGAACTAGACAGATAGATAGACTGACTAAAAGATAAGTTAATTTATATATACACATATATCAAGAGTTCCAAAAAATTTGACTCAAGAATTCCACTTTCAGAAATATATTCTCATGAAATTATGAGACTTCCACTCAAATGATGAAGTATAAAGATATTCATCATATTTTATAATCGTAAAAAAATCAGAAATATCTCAAAATACCCAATGATAGGGAGAGATTAACATGCTATAGGTACAACTACAAGATAAAATAGCTAGCAACCCTAAAACATATATTTTAAATAATATTTGACTTGGGGAAATGCTGGTGGTTGAAGTTAAGGTAAAGTAACAGATACAAAGCACTGATTAAATAGGATCCTGATTTTTTAAAAAAGAAACAAAGATATGTGTTTTTCACTCTGTATGAAGATTCTAGGTAGAAAGTCATTCACTTAAATATTAACACTTGCAATCTCTGTGGAGTATGTTTACAGGTGATTTATTTATGTTTTTATATATTCCCTCTAGTAAGTAGTGAATGTTTTGTTCATTTTAATCAAACATATTTCTATACCTTCTTAAGCCTTCACGCACTAGGATTCTGACACCTCTTTATACCTAGACTTTGGGACACTATATATGGAACTTGTTCAGAAAAGGTCCTTCCGTTTTTGCTTGTCATTAACACTTCCATATTCAAAGGGGTTCTGGTTTACATCATATATTAATGATGACCCTATCTTAACAGAATTTGCAGGATTAGGGATATAAAGGTTTGAGGAGGGGTAAAAAAATCTAATATATACAACGACTCTTCTGTCTAAAGATGTGCTAAAGCTCTACGCCAAGTACAGAGGAGAGGGTGGGAGAGAGAGGATTCATCTCTGTTTATCTACATCTGTCTATCTCATAGCCTTTATTCACCTTGAACTGTCCTGTAAGCTGAATGACATCAGTAAGGACACCCAGTTATTGACACTCAGTCAAAACCTGCATCTTTTTACATTCAAGAATAAGAGTTTCCAAAGTAGAATGAATAATCTCTATTGGTGTGTGGAGCACTGGTGATGTGTTTTAGTGTCTTAAGTTTGTGGTAAATTTTGGGTTGTTGTTCAGTAGCTCAGTTGTGTCTGACCCTTTCCAACCCCATGGACTGCAGCATGCCGGGCTTCCCTGTCCTTCACCATCTCCCGGAGCTTGCTGAAACTCATGTCCATTGAGTCGGTGATATCATCCAACCATCTCATCCTCTGTCATCCCCTTCTCCTCCTGCCTTCAATCCTTCCCAGAATCAGGGTCTTTTCCAATGAGTTGGCTCTTCACATCAGGGGGTCAAAGTACTGGAGTTTCAGTTTCTACATCAGTCCTTCCATGAATATTCAGCATTGATTTCCTTTAGGATTGACTGCTTTGATCTCCTTGCAGTCCAAGGGACTCTCAAGAGTCTTCTCCAACACTACAGTTTAAGGGCATCAGTTCTTTGGCACTCAGCCTTCTTTATGGTCCAATTCTCACATTCATACATGACTAATGGAAAAAAACCATAGCTTTGACTACATGGACCATTGTAGGCAAACTAATGGCTCTGCTTTTTAATACACTGTCTAGGTTTGTCATTGTATTTCTTCCAAGGAGCAAGCATCTTTTAATTTGAGGGCTGCAGTCACCATCAGCAGTGATTTTGGAGCCCAAGGGAATGAAGTCTGTCACTGTTTCCATTATTTTCCCCATCTATTTGCCATGAAGTGATGGGACCGAATGCCATGATCTTTGCCTTTAGAATGTTGAGTTTTAAGCCAGCTTTTTCGCTCTCCTCTTTTGCCTTCATCAAGAGACTCTTTATTTTCTCTTCACCTTCTGCCATTACAGTGGTAACATCTGCATATCTGAGGTTATTGATATTTCTCCAGCAACCTTGATTCCAGTTTGTGTTTCATCTAGCCCAGCATTTCACATGATGTATTCTGCATATAAGTTAAATAAGCAGGGTGACAATATACAGCCTTGACACACTCCTTTCCCAATTTTGAACCAGTCCATTGTTTCATGTCCGGTTCTAACTGCTACTTCTGGACCTGCATACAGATTTCTGAGGAGGCAGGTAAGGTGGTCTGGTATTCCCATCTCTTTAAGGACTTTCCACAGTTTGTTGTGATCCACATAGTCAAAGGCTTTAGTGTATTCAATGAAGCAGAAGTAGGTGTTTTCTGGAGTTCTTTTGCTTTATCTATGATCCAAAAGAAGTCGGCAATTTAATCTCTGGTGACTCTGCCTTTTCTAAACCCAGCTTGTACATCTGTCAAAGCCTAGCTTGAAGGATTTTGAGTATTAATTTGCTAGAATGTGAAATGAGTGCAATTTTGGGGTAGTTTGATCATTCTCTGGCACTGCCTTTCTTTGGGATTGGATGAAAACTGACCTTTTCCAGTCCTGTGGCCACTGCTAAGTTTTCCAAATTTGCTGGCATATTGAATGCAGCACTTTCATAGCATCATCTTTTAGGATTTGAAATAACTCAGCCAGAATTCCATCATCTCCACTAGCTTTGTTTCTGGTGATGTTTCCTGAGGCCTACTTGACTTTACACTCCAGGATGTCCGGCTCTAGGTGAGGGATCCACCACTGTGGTTATACAGGTCATGCAGATCTTTTTTGTATAGTTGTTCTATGTATTCTTACCACCTCTTCTTAATATCATCTGCTTCTGTTAGGTCCATATAATTTCTGTCTTTATTGTGCCCGTCTTTGCAAGAAATGTTCTCTTGGTATCTCTAATTTTCTTGAAGAGATCTTTAGTCTTTCCCATTCTATTGTTTTCCTCTATTTCTTTGCACTGATCACTGAGGAAGTCTTTCTTATCTCTCCTTGCTATTCTTCAGAACTCTGCATTCAGATATGTTTAGCTTTCCTTTTCTCCTTTGCCTTTCGCACCTCTTCTTTTCTCGGCTATTTGGAAGGCCTCCTTAGACAACCATTTTGCCTGTTTGCATTTTCTTCCCCTTGGGAATGGTTTTGATTACCACTTCCTGTACAGTGTTATGAACCTCTGTCCATAGGCACTCTGTTCTTCAGGCACTCTGTCTAACCTCTTGAATCTAATCCCTTGAATCTATATGTTACTTCCACTGCATAATTATAACTTTCACTGTATAATTGTGAGAGATTTGATTTAGATCATACCTGAATCATCTAGTGGTTTTCCCTACTTTCTTCAATTTAAGTCCGAACTTTGCAAAAAGCAGCTCATGATCTTAGCCATGTTCAGCTCCTGGTTTGTTTCTGCTGACTGTATAGAACTTCTCCATCTTTGGCTGTGAGAAATATAATCAATCTGACTTTGGTATTGACTATCTGGTGATATCCTTGTGTAGAGTCGTCTCTTACATTGTCGAAAGAGCATGTTTGCTATGACCAGTGTGTTCTCTTGGCAAAACTCTGTTAGCCTTTGCCCTGCTTCATTTTGTACTCCAACGCCAAATTTGCCTGTTACTCCAGGTATCTCTTGACTTGCTACTTTAGTGTTCCAGTCCCCTATGATGAAATGGACATCTCTTTTTTATCTTAGCTCTAGAAGTTCTTGCAAATCTTCATAGAACCATTCAACTTCAGCTTCTTCAGCATTAGTGGTTGGGGCATAGACTTGGATTACTGTGATACTGAATGGTTTGCCTTGGAAACGAACCCAGATCATCCTGTTGCACCCGAGTGCTGCATTTCAGACTCTTTTGTTGACTATGAGGGCAACTTCGTTTCTTCTAAGGGATTCTTGCCTAAGTAGCAGGCATATTGGTCATCTGAATTAAATTAGCCCATTCCCATCCATTTTAGCTCACTGATTTTTAAAACATCAATGTTCACTCTTGCCATCTCCTGTAAACCACTGCCAATTTATGTTGATTCATGGACCTAACATTTCAGGTTCCCACACAATACTGTTCTTTACAGTATCACACTTTGCTTTCACCATCAGACACACACTGTTGTAAATAATCAGGTACGTTGCATACAGTCTCTATTTCCATAGAAATTAGAAAAATAATTATGATCCTGTATATTGATACATGGTTTTATTTTCATTATCCTTTATCTAGGAATCTAGAGTCCTAGGTTGGTCTAGAAATATATACTTTGTTCTGTCTTCTAGCCAAAGTTAAAATTAATAGATCATAGATTATTATTAATCATTCTGACTAAAATCAGTATCTGCAGAAAAATATATTCAAAAGGCTATTGGAATTTATTTGTTTGTTCCCCCTTTCTCCACTCCTTCCAGGAGGTACTCTATGCAACTAGTCATTTGGCTAGATCTTCAGAAAAGTTCTTCTTAAACAAATCCAAGGGAATTTATTTTGGATTTTTTTACTGCCAACTTGCAGTGCTAGTGGTAAAGAACCTACCTGCTGATGCAGGAGACTCGAGAGACATGGGTTAAATCCCTGGATTGGGCAGATCCCCTACAGTAGGAAATGGCAACTCACTCCAGAATTCTTGCCTGGAAAATTCCATGGACAGAGGAACCTGGCAGTTGGGGTCACAAAAAGTCAAACACAATCGAGTGGCTGAGCACTGATAGACCAATACCACTATGGCCATGTGATATGATAGTAGCTTTCCAAATTTTTAAACAAAATCATTTCTTTTATGATTTGTCACATAGTCTTTTGCAGACACAATGTAAAAAATATTTTTATACATAAACAGTGTATGAAGTGAAGTGAATTGAAAGTTGCTCAGTCATGTCCGACTCTTTGTGATCCCATGGGCTATAGAGTCCATGGAGTTCTCCAGGCCAGTATACTGGAGTGGGTAGCCTTGCCCTTCTCCAGGGGATCTTCCCAACCCAGGGATCAAACCCAGGTCTCCTGCACTGCAGGTGGATTCTTTACCAGCTGAGCCACCAGGGAAGCATTTTAAACAATGTAAAAAAATAAGTAAAGCTGTATTGTTTTATCTTTCCTCTCAAGTCTTTCTCTTCCTTCACTCCCTCATCCAACCCAGTGCCCCAGCAGCTCTATAATGAGCTCAGAGATTCATGTTGGTGGAGAAATAAATTATGGTTTTCCTTCTAGGAGACTTATTTTACCAGCTTCCTAGCTTATTTCTAAAGCATACTGATCTTGCTAAAACTCCCAACTGAAAATATTCCTATCCCTGTTCCTTTCTGAATTAGAACCTATTATCCAGCTCCTCTCAAAGTTTGGCTGAGAGAAGAGCCCTGAGAAACACTGTCAAGGATTTACAGTCAAACTTGAAACCAAACTTTGGATCATCTCAGACCATGTGACGTTCACATATGTCAACAAAATTAGTTTAGCCTTTCAAAATACTGCCTTTGTTGAAATGACACTTAATAACAACTTTTAGACTTTTTTCCTAAAGTTGCTTTAAAAAGCCCAGTTGCTTCAAAAAATATTATTGAGGGAATTGCCTATTAAATCAGTGCTTATTATTTATGCTCATTATTTATGTGATAAATCTCTTCTAAAAATCACTACTAGGAAAAACTCCCCGGAGGAACCTACTTACTTTCTAGTTTGGGATAATGACAGTGAAACAACTGATCATGTCTCCTTGTCATCTTGGCTGCCAAGAACCTCAAAGCTGAGTGTGAACTTCAGGGGTAACATACAAAGTTAGATCTCAGGTCCCACGCTTGGGCTCTGCTGTGCCATTGCGTCAATTTTCTACTTTTATTTACATTTTACTTCTTCCGTTATTTGTATTTTAATCATAAACTCCTTCAAATTCTTGAAGGGATAAAAAATGTTCATGAGCCATTCATTAACACTGTAATTATATGAGTACAAATCTGCAAATTCAACTAACAGATTATAATCAAGTCCATCATGGCCACAACATTATCATTAGGTTTTGTTGGATGGCTTTTGAAAATATAATTTATTTCCTATCTGTCTTCAAATATATCTCCAAGCTTCCAAGATAATTACCAAAAATGGTCCTATTATAACCTACACACATTATCTTAAGAATCTCGAGTATAATTAGTCTAGGATTAAAAACCTCAAACTAGGACTTTCTTACTATCTCCTGACATCTTGAGACTCAATTCCCTTTCAACTATTGTTCTACCCTTTCTAGTTTGAAGACCACTGTCCTCTTTTAAAGGTAAGCCTAATCTAATAACGACCATTTAGTGCTTATTGTGTACCAGGCACTGTTCTAAGTATCTTGTATATAATACTTCACGAAATTGTCATACCCAGTTTTAAGTGAAATAAACTGTATTACCCAACGTCACACAGCTCTAAGTGGCCAAGCCACGATTTGAACCCAGGTGGTCTAATTCTAGAATTCATGCTCTTGACCACTATTTCATGTTGCATCTCTTGAATAGGATATAAAATAACAAATCTGATTTCTGCTGTAAGAGATTAAGTAAAGTATTAATAAGAAAGTTCCAATAGCTTGACTTATTATATTTTAGAAGAGGATACCAGGAAGAAGTTCTGAAAATAATTTTAATAGCTTCCAAAACAGGACAGCACTTCATTTTCTTGAGCTGTCTTAAGGGTGAGGTTGCCTAAAGATAAGAATGGGGAAGACATTCTAAAGGTTCCTTCTTACTCAGTCATTGCAACTTTTTTTTTTTAACTTTTGGATGAAAAGAGTTTTATGCAAAGCATGGGCAATTTCCAAGCTTCTGTTTCTTCAGCTCTAGTCTTGTGTAATTTTTTAAAATAAGTAAGTATGGTTAATATAGGGCTTCCCAGATGGTGTAGTGGAAAGAATCTGCTGGTCAATGCAGAAATTTAAGGGATTCAGATTTGATCCCTGAGTTAGGAAGATCCCATGGAGGAAGAAATGGCAACCCACTTCAGTATTCTTGCTTGGAAAATTCAATGGGCAGTCCATGGGGTCACAAACAATCAGACACTACTGAGCAACTGACCACGCATGCACACACACGTGGTTACAGTTGCTGTTCCGTTGCTTAGTCGTGTCTGACTCTTTGCAACCCCTTGGACTGCAGCACGCCAAGTTTCCCTGCCCTTCGCTCTCTCTCAGTTTGCTCAAATCCATGTCCATTGAGTCAGTTATAGTATCTAACCATCTCATCCTCTGCTGCCTTCTTCTCCTCTTGTCTTCAATCTTTCCCAGCATCAGGCACTTTCCAATGAGTCAGCTCTTTGCATCAATGGCCAAAGTATTGGAGCTTCAACTTTAGCAAATTCCTTTCAAGGAACACTCAGGGTTTATTTCCTTTATGATTAATTGGTTTGATGTCCTTGCTGTCCAAGGGGCTCTCAAGAGTCTTTTTCAGACTTTTCAGTCTTTTTCAGACAATTCAAAAGTACCGATTCTTCAGTGCTCAGCATTCTTTATGGTCCAACTCTCACACTCATGTATGGGACAGTATGTCAATCATTCAGTCATGTCCAATTCTGCAGCCCCAGGGACTGTAGCCCAACAGACTCCTCTGTTCATGGGATTTTCTAGGCAAGAATACTGGAGTGGGTTGCCATTTCCTTCTCCAGGGAATCTTCCTGACCCAGGGATAGCCCAGGTCTTCTGCATTGCAGGCAGATTCTTTACCATCTGAGCCACCAGGGAAACCCCATTCATACATGACTACTGAAAAAACCATAACTTTGACTATATGGACCTTTGTCAGCAAAGTTATGTCTCTGTTTTTTAATATGCCGTCTAGTTTTGTAGCAGATGATAAAATATTAATATTGCTACAACTCATATGATATTTTTATGCAAGGGTAGGGGTGACAATAAAAGGCAATAAAATGGGGGAAGGCCATTCTCAAGAGATAAAACTCTTCCTGAAAATATTTTCTGCAACCAGGGAAAATACACCAACACCCAAAGGAATATGGGAAACTTTACACTACATTTAAGCACAAGCACATTTTCCACTTCTTAATTTAAAAAAGGAAAGGACAGCATTAAAATGCGCATACAAATAAACAAGCCACTTATTTACTCCTACTAATTAACATCTCTTGAGATCTCCAGGGTCTCTTAACTTCTCTAGGGCCTCTCTCAGAGGATGTTCTCATGGCAGGAGAACCAACGATTCAAAAACTTGCTGAGTCCAGAGGGAGAAATGTCAGAGAAGAAAAGACACCCGAAAAACAAACATGTTAATTAAAAACACGAGATAACCACCAGCATCTTCCACCTCTACCCACTACCCTTGGGAGGCCAGGGAAAATAGTCTTCCTGCTTAAAACATTTAAAGGGCCAAATTATCAATAGTATGAATTCTCTAGAAGCAGTTAACATTTGCTCCACAAAATAATTACCTCCAAGAAAGGGAGCTCCTAAAATGAGAATTAAAGAGCAGGAATAGAAATTTCTAGTTGCTCAGATTTAAAATATACGATGCTAAATGAGTGTCACCCTCTACCCCCAAAAAGAGGGTGTGGAAATTTACTTGGCTACTTCCAATGGAAGAGAAGGAATAAACTAAGATAGGTGGGAGGCATCCAAGAGGAAATGGCCAACATATGGAGAAGACGAGTCAGGAACAGAGGAAGAGGGGAAGGGAGATTGGGTGAGGCAGAGATTCAGTTATTCACCAAACCATGGTCTTACCAGAAATATGGCTCTTGCTGGTTGAGAAGTGAAAGTTCAGGACACATTGTCCCAAAATATAGCATCTTGGCATATTGAATATTTTAAACTGAAGTGTGAGAAAACAGTAGAAGCAAGAACGTTCTCTGACCTTAGCCTCCCATTTGCCCTTCTTCCCTAAAGCAAGTCTTAAGACTCTCCTGTGAGAGTATCCTCCCTATATCTGGAGGGAAAAGGAACATCTAAGATACCAACATGCCAAGTTGGAGAGACCTTGAGAAGAACCTGAAGGAAGCAACCTAAGTTTCCACATTTTTTTCACACTTATATCCTCTTCTGACTTATACCTTTCTACAACTATCCACTCTTCACCAAACTTTCCATAAAAACACCTGGGTTTACCATTTTGGAGGTTCTTTATTTCCCTATGAAGGCTCCTATATCATGGAAAACTGATATTAAATAAATGTGTATGCTTTAGTCCTATTAACCATTGTTCATCTTATCTTCAGACCCAGTCAAGGAACCTAAGAGAGTCAAGGGAGACCTTTTCCTCTTCTACAAAAACATGGAGAAGGAGAAAAGAATAGGAAACAAAAGATAAAAATGAATGAGTACAGGGGAAAAAACGAAGGTAGAAATAAAATTAAAGTTGAACAAGTTAAGTCAAAGAAAAACATGTGTATGGGACCATTCTGGATTTCTCATTAATTTTCCTTAAAACTGGTATGTATATTTTACATGTCAAAGAAGCAGTGTTACAAGCTGACTATAATGTTAAAGCGTGGTCTTGGGAGGCAGGCAACGCTGGGTTCAGGTCCAGCCTCTCTCACCGTGTGACCCTGACAAGTTACTTAGCAGGACTAATCTGCAAAGTGCTGATAATAAGAATCATCAAGTGACTACTATTTTCTAGAAGTCTATTTTCATATGTGTGTGTGTCTGTGTAAAAATATACAATAGTTATTATCTACAATGTGTGTAAAATAAATTTTCACCTAGCATTATATGAGGGCAGTCTCCATGTTGCTGAGACCTCATAAACATAACTTTCAGTGCCTCCCAAATTCTGTCAAGTGGATGCATCATGTCCTATAGGCTTCTTTCAGCTTCTCCTTTCTATTAATATAAACAAAGTAGTTAGACTATCTTCATGCTGACACAGTTTCCCCATAGTTTGGGTTACTCATTTAGAAAAGAAATTGTTGTTCAGTCACTCAGTCATGTCTGACTCTCTGCAACCCCACAGACTGCAGCATGCCAGGCTTCCGTGTCCTTCACCATCTCCCAGAGCTTGCTCAAATTCATGCCCATTGAGTTGGTGATATCATTCAGCCATCTCATCCTCTGTCATCCTCTTCTCATCCTGCCTTCAATCTTTCCCAGCATCAGGGTCTTTTCCAAAGAGTCAGCTCTTGGCATCAGGTGGCCCAAATATTGGAGTTTCAGCTTCGGTATCAGTCCTTCCAATGAATAGTCAGAGTTGATTTCCTTTAGGATTGACTGGTTTGATGTCCTCACAATCCAGGGGACTTGCAAAAGTCTTCTCCAACACCACAGTTCAAAAGCATCAATTCTTCGGCACTCAACCTTCTTTATGGTCCAACTCTCACATCCATACATGACTACTGGAAAAACCATAGCTTTGACTAGATGGACCTTTGTCAGCAAAGTAATGTCTCTGCTTTTTAATATGCTGTCTAGGTTTGTCATAGCTTTTCTTCCAAGGAACAAGCGTCTTTTAATTTCATGACTGCAGTCACCACCTGCAGTGATTTTGGAGCCCAAGAAAATAAAGTCTATCACTGTTTCCATTGTTTCCCCACCCATTTGTCATGAAGTGATGGACCGTCAAGATGAAAAGAGACTCTCTGTAAAGAGCACTAATTCAACAAAGGGTATAAACATTGTTCTTTAACAAGAAAAAGAAGTAGAAACCTTGTTCTGCTCTTACTAGAGGGTCTGATTACACTAATATTGCCAATTATTATGATTTATAACCAGCTTCAACTTATGTCATTTTGCTATCCTTACAGAGGCTCCTATGTTCCTCAAAACTCTCTTGAGTGAATTCCAGATTCCAGATCAATAGTTAATTCATGAACTTTCCCAGCATTCTCACCCTAGCTTCACAGATAAACATACTTGTACATACACAGTATGGGTTGAGTTTCTCTAGAGAGCTATTTACAGCCCCTATCTGCAAAATCACAAGGCTACCCAATCAATATAAAGTAAAAAACTGCAGTTCAGAGTATTCTGCCAAAATTCAACTATGAGATGTTTGTCCATGGCAGCTTGTATATTATTTAATTGAGGTCTTTATGGCAACTTTTTCCATTGTGGTTTGTAATAAATGCAATTAATCAGCACATATACACAGATCGATCATCTGAATACTTTGGATTGTCTGGAAACTCAAATTGAAGTGCAAAGAAAAATAAAAACTATAATCAGTGTAATTGGTAATGCTGGAGAAATCAAACTTGGATGTTTAAGTATGCGGGTGTGAAACACGACCTCCCATCTATTCTGTGTGGTCCCTGCTGGATTAACTTTAAGTCAAAAGTTCACTTGGTATTTTTAAGGAAGCTGTCACTCTCATATTAACATCTGCTCCTTCATATTACTAGTAGTTAAACGCAAGGATTACATCTACCTCCTGTCACATATATAAATCTCATACTAACAGCTTCTCAGGCAAATAACATTGGTAGTGTGTTACTCTGGGCTTAACCACAAACCTTTGAAAGTTCATGACATGCAAGAGAAATCCTTTTAAGGAACATAAAATCAATTTCTGAATTTATAAAACTGTATGCCCATCTGGATTTTGCCTAAGATTATCTACTTTAAAGCACTTCAAGTTACTCAGTGAGATGGAGAGGTATAATTCCATTTAACAGATGAAAGAAGGATAAAATATAAAATGTGATTTAACATGCATTCGAGTCTTATTAAACCATATATGAAAGCATTTTGGAAGAAGAAAATATGAAAAAACAATATATAACTCCTTTTGCAATATCATGAATGGAGTACTTAAGTCAGAGTCCTACATACTTACTGACACAAAAATCTCCTGTTCTGGAAAGAACATGGTATGGTGGAAGATGTCCAGGATTTGGAATCGGGAGTTTCTGTGTGGACTCCATAATTTATCTGTAGACTTGGTCAAGCTCACAGTTATCTAACTCTTTGAAGATTCCTTGTCTGTAAAACAGGATTATATCTCTCTATCTCACTGAATTTTGTGATAACAAATAACATTTGTGAAAGCATTCGGTCAATTATAAAGCAACGCATTTATTTATTCTAATTATGAACCTTGTTTCTTTGATTTTCTCCTAATGTCAACAGCATTTCCACTTTAGAAATCAATTGTTCCTACATCTTGTCACTGTCCAGCCCAGTGTGGATGGTTCACAAACATAACACAATTTTCTTTTGTCCCCAACTCCTGCTTTATTAGACAGAGATTAAGAAACACCAGTTTCAGCCCATGGTGGATGCTTTATAAGGATTTATAGGTTGAACTGTGGATTCTTTCTATGGATTTGTTTTCCTTAAACATTTCAAAAGCACCAGGCACAGAGAGATAAGATAAAAACTCCACCTTCAGGACATTTTCCCATCTGATGGAGGAGATATCTACATAAAAGTATATTTACCCCCAAATCTGATAATGAATAAGTATGCAAGCAAGTACTACAGGTGCCTGGAGAACAAAACACTTGAACTTCACCTAGAGGTCTCAGAGGCTGCACAAAGAAAACCCTTAAAGAATGAGTCTTTAATGTTCCCATTCATAAAGGCCTTGTCACACTATTTCAGAATATTTAATGATTAGAAATAATTAGGGGAATATAAACAATCTCTACCCCATAAACGCGAAAGGTCTTCGTGCTTAAGTCTCCTAAAAACACACATTGCCACCTGCCCTGGCACTACCAGAAAAGACACAACAGACATTTGTATAAAGTTAAACACTCCTCTGGGCACCACTGGTGGCTCAGTGATGAGTCCTCCTGCAATGCAGGGGACATGGGTTTGATCCCTGGGTCAGGAAGATCCCCTGGAGGAGGAAATGGCAACCCACTCCAGTATTCTTGCCTGGAGAATCCCATGGACAGGCGGCCCCATGGGGTCACAAAGAGCCCAACACAAGTTAGTGACTAAACAGCAATATCAAACACTCCTCCACCAAAGGAGGCAAAGTGACAGCTGTAGCTTGGGCTTTCAGACTAAACACAGCCACTTTTTTCTCCCTTTCTCTCTCTTCACAGGTTTTAAATTTTGACCTCAGATTTTTAAGCAGCACCTTTTCTCACACAATCAAACCTCACACCTACATCCCTCCCTCATTTCATTTCTTCTCAAAGGCAAAGGGATAAAATACACAGTGATATGTTATTTTGTGATAAACAATTATGCACAGAGAGACAAGTGAGGGCAAAGTACCTACAGAGCCTAATGAACCATTCTAAACCAAGCGTGTGTACTCACCACCCAGGTCACTGATATCACCCTAGAACCACCCCCCACCCCTCATTCCATTTCATAAGCCCTTCCCCTCTCTCTAGAGTAACAGTTTTCCTGACTTTATGCTAATTACTTCCTTGTATATCTTTCTAGTTTTACCAGCTTATTATATATCCCTATGCTCTGTAGTTCGGTTTCGTTTTTGAACTGTCTGTAATTATACACCAGGAGAAAAATGAACAGACCAGAACAGGCAAGTTCCATATTGAGATGCTTCTGCAACGCTATAAAGTGACACTTCCATCTCACCCCATAATGTTCTCTGAGCAGACCGACGTCAGAACTCACTCTCTGGGGAACAGCATAGAAACAGCTTGGAGAGTTTTAAAACACTAAAAGAAGATGGTTTTAGGAGAAAAAGAAAAAGACTAGACAGAACTAGTCTTACTTCTAACCTTCAGATTGTACGGCCTTGGGAAATCTATGTTACCATACTGAAGTTGAGCTTTGTCATCCAAAAAACAGGAGGTCTATTTGGAAGGTAAAATTCATGGGTTTGGATATGGGGTGCAAGACAGGAGTCAAAAACTAATGTCTAAATACTCTGAAAGACAAATAATTTAATGAAACATGAGTTATTCAAGGTTCTAAAAATTAAACTGTAGGAGCCAACTTCTGAAGAATCAAGGATGACTACTGGCCAAGACCTAAGGCAAAACACAGTAATCACTACAAAGAAATAACCCTATGACAGTCCCACAGTCTAAAAGCATAAAAAATACTGTAAAATGGAGTGTGTGTTCAGTAGAGTTTGGTGACCTCACATCCCTAGGAGAGGATGTAAGAAGATACTCCTGCTCAAGTGAAAACCAAGATCAAGGGTGACAGAAGAAGCGATGTGGAATGAAGGGACAACTGGAAGGAGGAATACTCCCAATCAAAGAAATGGGAGCCAGAGTTCCCTGAGGCTGCTGGACACAATGTCCCTTGGTAGAAAGGGCAGGAAGAGCAGTAAAGAAATGCAAAATGTCCTCATCCTAGGAAAGGTGACCACTGATTGAATTCTGGAAGCAAAGGGGGTCTTGAACTGCTTTTAAGAGAACCTCAGGGAAGTTGGTATTCCCCCCAACCCTCAAATATCATATACCAGCATATAATATTCCAGAGGGGAGGAAAGTAAAATCAGATCTAATCAAATTATCAAAAGTCCCCATAAAATGTTGTATGTTATGTACATATGCATATATATATTTCATTTTTCACTGAAAGAGGTGAAAAAGTAAACTCTGAATAGAGTTATAATCACATCAAAGTAATTTCCCCCTGACTCTGCATTTTAGTTTCTTTGTCCCTATGGGAATGATATAGTGGAGACATACAGTAACTGTGAATGAATGAGTGAATGAAATGTTACACGACACACTTCACAATTCACATCAACAAAGGTGCACATCACTTAATAATAACAGATGCAAAAGATTCTATTCCTTCCTTCTCCAAATGGAAGAGGCCTGCGCTTGCTTGCGCGTGGGGACACGCACGCGCACACACACACACTCATACACACACATGCATACACACACACACACACACACACACACAGTGTTGCAGTGTCCAGGGAGCTAAAATATATTAATTTTCAAATTCTGATTATCCAGTTCCTACAGAAACCATAAATCAGTCTTCTGAAGGACACACAAGAAGGCTTTCCTGGCTGGAAACAACATTCTTTGACCAGTGAGAAAAATGAAACCAGAGCCAAATCATAGCAACCCAAGATGGCATTGTTTTAAAGGTCTCACGTTTCTTCCCTCTTCAGTGTTAACGCTAAAGCAGGCAGACGTCTATCCGCACGCTAAGCAGATCTGTGAATTCCAAGGAGCGCGCGTCGCGGAGCGGTGCCGCCTGGCTAGCCGCCAGGGAGCCTCCCCGCGGCTCGGTGATTGCCTATCGACCCGCTTGCGCCCGCCTCCTGTCAGCGCCCGCTGGATCCCCGGTGAACTTGGACCAGACTTGCCCATGCTGCTCCTGGCAATCCTATTTCCTAACAAATGCAGCGCAGTGCATTTTCACAGTATCCTTCATCTCTTTCAGAATGCAAACGCACATCAACACAGCTCTATTTCCACACACTTCACTGCAAATAATTGCTAGAAAACCTTCATACAAAATTCCAGTGTCTCTGGATTTGCTCCGAAACAACTCTACTAAGGAATGTGAGTATCTCCTGCTATGTTACTCCCTAAACAGACTATTGAAAATTTTAACTAGTAGTCACCAACTGGCAATAAAAATGAAACAGACAAACCCAGGTCTAAAAAAAACCCAAAAAAAACCCAGGTCTAAAGTTGCTAGAGCAGCGTCTAGGACTTGTCTGTCCCGTTTGCTTTTGCCGGCTGCAAACACCACTTGGGAGTTCTTTATTGTTAAGCTTAAAATTTCCTCCAATTCACCAGGTTTAAAAGAGCATTCATCAAAGGAATGTTGAAATTCAATCTAATTATTTTAAAACACTCCCTTCTAAAATTCCTTGACACAAACTGAGTTCATTCCAATGCTGTACCCTTTTGTGTCTCTTCACTGATTTCCCAGATTCCGTCCTCTGCTCGATTCTCTAAAATTTATTCCTTTGAAAATGCAGTTCATTTCCACTGCAACACCATGATCCTTCTCAAATGAGCCGCCCTCCAGAAATTTCCAAGGAATTGCTCATCCCAGCACCTCCTGTTCTTTAGCAAACTGATTTCTTCTTCCAGTCCACTCCTTTCTCCACTTACATATCCAGCCCAGTAGTCTCATCAACAGGTACCTTCCCAACAGACCACCCTAATTCTGGTTTCCCCCTTGCCTTCCCTGGGCTCTAGTCCATCCTACACATGGTCCTCTGGGACCTTTCCCACAAATCTTGTTTTATCTCTGAAAGTGAAAGTGTTAGTCTCTCAGTCCTGTCCCCTCTTGGCAACCCCATGGACTGTAGCCCAACAGACTCCTCTGTCCATGGAATTTTCCAAGAATATTGGAGTGGGTTGTCATGCCCTCCTCCAGGGAAACTTCCAGACCCACGTCTCCCACATTGCAAGCAGATTCTTTACCATCTGAGCCACTAGGGAATCTCAGTACTTTCTGAGAACAGCAGCCTCCTGGAGCATCCTTCTCCCATTTATGCCTTTAGAATGCAGGAGATAGAAGATCGGTGTCATTGTTGCCAATATCACTTAACTTATTGGAGGGAGAGCATATTCTAGCCTAAGCAAACTTCTCTCCCATTTTAGAAAGTACCAGACTCTTTCATAAATCCATCATCTCCATGCATGCTGGTTCCTCTACTTAGAAAGCTCTCCCCTTGTGCCCTTCACCTGGCTAATCCCAACCTATCTTCCAGCTCAGTCCAGCCAGCACTTCCTCGGGAAGATGCCCTGACCTCTCTGCAGAGAACTATGGGCCTCTGCTCTCCCTGGAGGAGCCTGATCACTTGTTTCATTGCTGGTCTCCTTCACTGGAATGAAAGCTTTTGTGGGGCAAGCACTCCAGCTCTCCTGACCGCATTGTAATTCTAGCCCATCAATTATCATCTGACACACAGGAGGTGCTCGATAGAGTTTTGAATGAATGAATGAAACTAATACCTTCTCTGTTACCTAGATTCATGTTCTTTCCAATACCCTGCTGTGCCTTTGAAAAAGGAAGTATTCCAGTGAACGGTGTAGTGCAAAGTAGCCAAGCTTGGAGGCGATTTCCCCCATCTCAGGATGCTCCTGCCTGGTGGTCTGACCTGCTGAAGAAACTACTGAGATGATCTCATATACTTCAAGCCAACACCATCCCTTACCATTCACCCAGTGATTCCAGCACCTCTAACCCAGACAAATACTCTCAGGAGAGGGCCTCAGCCATGCAGAAGCAGAGTCCCTCTCAATGCCGTACTTCATCATCAGCCCGAACACAGGATGTTAGAGTCCTGGCCTCTCTCCTCATCCACAGCTTCAGACCATACCTCCTTGAGAGAATACTCAGCTTATGGCCCATGCCAGACACAGAAAATGCTGAGGGAAATCTGATGAATTAATGAGGGGTTACTTTAATCCAACCCTCCATCCTCTCCCCTGTCCTAGTTCTTTCTTAACAAATATTAAAATGCTTCAGATTCACCCATGCTTCCCTAGTGGTTCAGATGGCAAAGAATCTGCTTGCAATGCAGGAGACCCTGGTTCCATCCCTGGGTTGGGAAGATCCCCTGCAGAAGGGAATGGCTATCCAATCCAGTATTCTTACCTGGAGAATTCCATGGATAGAAGAGCCTGTTGGGCTACATAGAGTCTATTGGGTTGCAAAGAGTTGGACATTACTGAGCAACTACCATTTTCACCCATACTTTAAAGCAACCACAAACATTCACTCAACTCTCCATCTCCCCTCGATCACCATTCTAACTCTTTGGCTTCAATCAAGCCTCTTAGAAAAATGGTCTCCACTTGCTCACTCCACTCTTACCCTCTGTTCAGGATCAGGATCTGGGCCCCAACCCACCAAAGCCACCAATAAACTCTTGGAACAAAACACAAAGAACACTTTCTAGCTCTTATGTGACTTGTCTTTCCTGCAACATTAATACAACTCATCTTCCTTCTGCGTGCATGCTAAGTCACTTCAGTCGTGTCCGCATTCAGTTTGTGATCCCATGGGCTGTAGCCCTCCAGGCTCCTCCAGGCAAAAATACTGGAGTGGGTTGCTGTGCCCTCCTCCAAGGAGTCTTCCCAACCCAGATATCTTCCCAACACATCTCTTATGTCTCCTGCATTTGTAGGCAGTTCTTTACCACCAGCGCCACCTGGGAAGCTCATCTTCCTTCTCACCTCATCTTCTTTCTGGCTCACCTTCATTTTTATGATTCCCCCACCCATGGATGTCCTTCTTTACCCTTTTGACAGTACCTATTCTGTATTCTTCACTCATTCTTTTTTTTTTTTTTTGACCAAATTTCTCTTAATCATTATAGAGTAAAGCTACATCTATCATTTTCTTAAACTACAAGCCAGTCCTACTACATGTACTTTAATATATAAACTCACTTTATGATTCACAACTACCCATAACCGAAATATGTGTCATCTCCACATTATGGATGAGGAAACTAAAGGACATAGATTAGGTAACTTTCCCTGGTAACTGGCAGAACTAGGATTGGGACCCAGACAGCAGAGAATACACCCTTATTCTCTGCTGATTCTTTCAATGATGGTGGTCCTCAACGACCCCTCTGAATCCACACATACTTCCTGAGTGATTCTGCTCTGTTCCCTGGTTTCATGCTGGTATTCCCAGCGTTCTAGTCCACAGCTTCCTCTCATCTCAAGACGGTACACATCCAGCTGCCCGCTGAGCACATTCTAAACAGACTCATCACCTTCAACCTGTCCTCTCAATCTGCTTCATTCTGCTCACTCTTCCCTTGCAGAAGTGTACCCAATGACTTAGCCTGGAAACGATGACATCATCCTATTTCCCACCCACTCCCTTGCCTCCCGCCTCCAACAATCAGTAAGTTCATCAGTTCAACTACTTTTCCACCTTAGTTCAGATTCTGATCATTTCCTATCACCACCACGGAGAGCTTCTTCATACAACTGCCGGAGTGATTTCTCAGAACCACAGCTGTTCTTCTCAAGGCTCCACTGACAATATCTTCAAAGACTCTTTCCTTCAGGATAAAATTCCAACTGCTCAGCACAGCATACAATGCCTCTTTGATAGATAATGATCATGTCTCAAGCTTTGTTCCACCTTAGAGTCTAATCTCCATGACCCTAAACACAGCCTGTTTGTTCTCTAATCCCCAAAACCTTTTATACATGGCAGCCCCTCTATCTGAAACATACTTCATCACACTCCTTCCCCTCACCACTCACCTATCTTCTTACTCTCAAACCACTTCTCTCCGCAGGCATCTCTATGGCCAAAGGACCTTGCCCATGTCTTACTACAGCCCTCTAAGCTCACTTCTCTCTCTGCACCTATTATACGAAACACTAATAATCTTTTGGGGGTTTTTTCATCATCAGATTGGGCTTCTCTGAGTACAGAGGACATATCCTATACCTCTTTGCATTAAATAAGCATCTAACATAGGACCCAAACAAAGCAGATGCTCAATAAATCTTTGTCAAAGGAAATAGCAAATGAAAACACAGCTTTTGAAAGTTGGCCCTGCCCCTCCCCCTGAATTAAGTAGGTTGATGAATACAAAGCTGAATGCATTTCAAGTGAAAGAAGCAGATGGCTTTAAATCACATCAGCTCCAGCCAGGGAATATATACTCTTCCTTTCAAAACACTCTTAAATTATCACTCTCATTATTGATCCTTTTTTCTCTACTGAAAAAAAGATTACTTTAAAAGGTTTAATCTAAATAGAGGAGAACAATGAGGGCTCTGTAGCCTGAAGATAACTCAAGTACATCAGTGCTTCATTGATATAGCATAATTAAGAAATGAACTGATTCACATGAAATAGTTTTCTGGATTAATATTCATTTTTCCTTAAAGCATTAAATACATGTTTTGTGGGGTTTTTTTTTAATTCTTTCTGGAAGAAAATCATTCTCAAATGTATTAGACACCTCTCTACTTTCATAATCAAAGAACATTTTAAAAAATGCTCACAAGATAATAAGTGAAGGCAATATTAAAAAGTATTTTGTTAAAACATAAACATACATATTTACATCAGTATTTATATTTGTATTTATATTGTGTAACTCTTTCAAAATGTTAACAATGGAAGTCTCTGGTTGTGCGTTTATTTTGTTACCACATCTGGATATTCTAATCTTTCCACAATAAAATGTATATATTATATAATAAAACTAGAGATTTGTAAATAAAATTAGGGCTATATTGAACTTAACATGCTATTGACAAAATAAATCTATCATGATCAAGTTCCATATTTACTCAATGCTACACAATAAAGTCGGAGAAGGCAATGGCACCCCACTCCAGTATTCTTGCCTGGAAAATCCCATGGACGGAGGAGCCTGGTAGGCTGCAGTCCCTGGGGTCTCGAAGAGTCAGACATGACTGAGCGACTTCACTTTCACTTTTCACTTTTATGCATTGGAGAAGGAAATGGCAACCCACTCCAGTGTTCTTGCCTGGAGAATCCCAGGGATGGGGTCGCACAGAGTCATACACGAATGAAGTGACTTAGCAGTACACAATAAAGTAAGCATGACGCCTTATCTGACCAATCCAGAATATAATGCTTTCAGAGATTTTGAGAATATAGTTTTTTCAGGTCCTCCTATCAGTCTAAAACTGTATGTTCTTTTCTTGCTATTGATTCTGACTTCTAGAAGTCCCCTCTTCTTTCTTTTCAAATATGTTGAAAAATAGAGTGCTCATTTCTTGGGAACTTGAAGTTTTAAAATCCAGCATTTTCTTAATAGAGATTCTGTGACATCCATTTGCACTTTCTATTTACTATAACAGTTAAGTCTATGTTGGGCTTTGGAATATAGTTCAGCTTCCAGCTCCAAAACAACTAGCTATGTGACCTTGGATGAGCTACTCAACTTTTCTGAGCCTCAGTTTTCTATACTGTAACTTGGGAGAGCCATACAGTTGCACCATTTTTGTAAAGATTAAATGAGATGATGAGGTAAAGAACCCACATGTTTAAGACATAGCAAGTATACAATATAGATTAGCTATTATTATTAATAGCTAATCTATATTGGGTTCCTGGTGGTTCAGACTGTAAAGAATCTGCCTGCAATGCTGGAGACCCCACTTCGATCCCTGGGTTGGGAAGATCCCCTGGAGAAGGGAATGGCTGCCCACTCCAGTGTTCTTGCCTGGGACATCCCATGGACAGAGGAGCCTGGCGGGCTACAGTCCACGGGACCACAAGAGTCAGACACGACTGAGCGACTAACACTTAACATTGTCATTCATGTTGCTATTACTATTTACCTCTGATTCTCAGTGATTTTACAGGTAGAAAGGCTGACAGAAAATTGAGTTCTAGGTAAGCAAAATATTTCTACCTGTATCAACTGGTTACAGAGATAAGAGTCACCTAAAAGCCAAGGCAGGTTAATCTCACCCTTTGGAGTAGGAGCAAAGGTCATACATTTGTTACCGTAATTTAGCAATTTAGAGTCAGTAAATTAAATGTAAGACTCTAACTCTGAGTCACTAACTCTAGATCTGAAGAAGCCATGTTTATGGCCTACTTGTTTCTAAATATGCTTATGTCTGTTAACTATAAACCAGATTACAAGATTGGAGCCCATGTGGTAAAGCTACCTATTCCCCCCTGCTCTTAAGCAGAGGACATTTGCCTGTATCTTTTTTAGTCTTTTTTTGGACCATCACTGGAATAAATCATAGCAACCCAAATAGAGAGCACACAATGCCATGTTTTTAATGAAAAATACAAATGAACCATAAAAGTTCTTATCAGAAATAATTCAATGGTACAATAGTCTTACGAAGTTGTCTTCAAGTGGCTCTGGCCAGTGATATATGCCAGATCAGAAAACTATTTCCAAAGCAAGTTGAATTTTTTTAAAGCATCTATCCAAATAAAAAAGTAATAGATGTTCATTATAGAAAAGTTGGCAAAAACTGAGAACTATAGTTGAGGGGATTAACAATTATCCATAATTCACCACCAAGAGATAAACACTATTAAAACATTTTGATGCATTTCCCTCCTTTTGTGCTTATTGCCTTTATATTTATTCATTTCTATATAAAACCATGCTGTTACAGACATTTGTATCCTGCTTCCTTTTCAACTTATTATAATATAAGCATTTTACAGAGCATTAAAATTCTTTGTAAACATCATTTTTAATAGCGGCATAAATGTTCCATCGTAAGGATATACCATAATTTACGTACTGTTTCCTCACTGTTGGACATTGAGGCCATTTCCAATTTTTTTGCAAACACACAGAAATTTTAAAGATGGTTTTCAAGAGAAAATAAGTTTTATTTCATGGGCAAATGAAGTACCCAATGAAACAGACAGTGATGATATGTTCATGTAATAGATTCACTGCTAGCCTCAGGTTCGATCAGAATAGGCATTTATCTTTCCTTCAAGCAATAATTCATTTTAATTCAGACTTTCCCTTAGTAGCTGCTTCCTCACAAATGTTTTCCATCTCTCAAAACTGCAAAGCCTCAGCCATAAAGCTCACTTTTTTGACAGGTGGCATTTAATTTGTCTGTAGGTCAAAAGCCATACTATCTCTTGTTGCCACACTGAACAGAGACAGGAAGCATCACCTGCAGTCCTACCCATGTGTAACCCTCCTCCTTTGTGAGACAATTTACTTCTTCATGTTCAATTCTTGCCCAGGCTGTCAGATATCAAAGTGCCTTGCTTGGGCTTCTAAGGTCCGTTAAAATTAACTTTTGATTCTGGGTCATTCGGCTCTCTTGAAGTGTCTGTCTCCATGGGGACCAGAATGCCGTACCAAGGGACTCCACCCCACCTTAAGAGAATTCTTACTTTCTTCAGAACAGGACTCTTTCCTGCTATGCTAGAGAGTCATGTCAGAAACATAAATGCCCCACCTATGCTACCTGATGAAGAACTTAAACCCTGAGATAATTGAAGTAGTCACAGCAAGAAGCTAAGCCTTGGGGAGGCCATTAATAATGCAACATGTGGTCATGAGGATTCCACATACGAAAGAGAATATCATAAGCATGTTTAACATGAAATGCAAGGACTACAGCAAGGTGAGTTAGGAATTTTGACTGATTCTTTTTGGAAACTAATAGCTTACCAGACTCTAAACAGATATGGAGCTATCACAGATGCAATCTGAAAACTGTAACGGCTTGTTGGAGTCAAAATAAGGACTTCACAAAACAAAATAAAATATATGAAAACAGTGAGACAGGAAAGTTTGTGAAGCAGGGGGGAGCAAAAGACTTGAAAGTCCACTTCTATTAATATTAATCTGGTAGTAGGGGGTCCCTCAGACTGAACCTAACCAGACTGCCTTACCCTTCAAAAGACCAGTTTACCCTCTGGAATTAGACATTAGAAAAAGTAACCAAGAGTAGGACCAAAGAAGTTTTATCCTTTCTGCACAGAGAATGAAATTGAAATGAATAAAATATCTAAATTTTAGAAATGAGAGGGTTTTTGGCCTTATCGCAATCCCTAAATAATGATTTTTCAACATTAGAGGCCTAGTGTAACTGCACAGTGTTTGTTGATCAGATGAAATAAAATGAAACAATAAAGGAAACCCTTACCACGTTGCCTGGCATGAAGATCCTGCTCAATGAAGAGCACTGATTCTGCTCCTTTCATACAGAAGCAATGGGCTTAAGAGAAGGACAACAGAACTCATTTTCACCCATTACCCTTAAGGGACTATCTAATCTCTATTTCCCGATTATTAAAATGCTGCTGCTAAGTCACTCAGTAGTGTCTGACTCTATGCGACCCCATGGACGCCAGCCCACCAGGCTCCTCTGTCCCTGGGATTCTCCAGGCAAGAACTCCGGAGTGGGTTGCCATTTTCCTCTCCAATGGATGCATGAAAGCTAAGTCGCTTCAGTCATGTCCAACTCTGTGCGACCCCATGGACAGCAGTCCACCAGGCTCCTCTGTCCATGGGATTCTCGAGGCAAGAATACTGGAGTGGGTGATTATTAAAATGAGAACATTTTTAAATGATAAAATCTGCTATTTTTTTTTTTACTTTTGACAAGGTATATTATAAAATGTTGGGATTTTATATAAAAACATCCATTAATATTGATAATGGTCTTATTTTATTTTGATGGACACAAGAAGCTGAAATTTCCTTCTTTACACAAACCAACATCCAGAATTTAAACAAACAAAAATAGGTGGGTATTTCTTTGCTAAAAGGCAATTCCTCATTTTATAAAAGAATGGTCTAAAAATTTTAAAAAACAAATGTCTAAAAATTTAAATTACTCTGTGAAAATCAACATGTTCTTTAAATATCTTATTTACCCATACAGGTTAGAATTCTTTGGGGCCCAACTGCTTTGGAGTTCAGAATTTTTCAGATTTTAGAAAGACAACATGGCACATATGTGCCCAGAAGTATCTAGAGTCACACCCTAACCAAATCCATTAACATTTACTTAAAGAAACTGAAGGATTTTCATATTGAATAAAATAAAGTCTATAATTAGACTCACATCAGCTCAGTGTAGATTTTCCCACCAAATTAATTTGTGACAAATAGCAACAATGAAAAGTACCTGCCAGTATTTTACAGCTTTTGGGATTTCAAAATTAAGAATAAGGGATTATAAAACTATTTTTGATTTGAACACACACAGTCAGATCAGTCCAGTGTGTAAATTTAAGATGGGTAATTTAAGAAATAAAAAGGGCAGCTTATGTGCTGATATCATGGAGACAAAATGCTACTTGAAATAGAAATGCTTTTTATGAAAACTATAAGACACAAAAGAATTGGTGACTCTGAAGCATGTACCTTCCAAAGCAAAAGAATTTCAAGAGTTACTAGTGCAGATCAGGCCTGCAAAAGCACCACATTGACATAAGATTTCTTAAAATCTACTCTGGTCATTATTTACTACCACTAACCCCAATCTTCTGGCAATGAGTCTGAAACTATTTTTCGAAGGCAAAAAAGAGTGCTTGGAAACTGAACAAACAGTGTGGGCAAAGCCCGCAGGAGACACATCCAGAAACTGACAATCACACAAACATAGGTCTATAAACACACAAAAATTACACGGTAAAAAGAATACAAGAACCATGCTCCCTCTCACTGCTGCTTTTGTATAATCTGTACCCTAATATCACTGCCAAATCCCAGGATTAAGAACAGATCCTGAGCACCCCAAATAATAATTTATAGTGAGATGATCTTGGATCTTCCTCGTTTTTAATGCACTTTGATGGTATAAAGCTGCTGGATCATTTTGATATAAGACTTTATATCTCTCCATCTCAGTTTTCCCTTAGAAAATAAAATTATTTTATCTCTGTAAGAAATGAGCGTGTTTCATTATTATAGCCAGAAACAGTCTTTAGAGAAAAAGGATCTTTTAAACTACCAAGTGGAGAAGGAAATGGCTACCCACTCCAGTATTCTTACCTGGACAATTCCAGAAGAGCCTGGAGGGTTACAGTCCATGGGGTCACAAGGAGTGGGACACGACTGAGTAACTAAATAACAACAACACAATCTACCAACACATCTTGTCAAGGAGGGCTTAACACAGAACAAAGCCAAAGAGCAAAAATAATGTCTTAAGCAGACATTTCCCTACATTTAAGTGACCAATGTTAAATAATTGTATATAACAAATCAGATTAGGGATATATTTTAAGGCTGATTAATCCTTGAAGAACGTGTATCTCTTGGAACATTTGTTGTCACAGATACATGAGAAACTAGAGACCAGAGAGGTTACCAGTCTCACTGAGCTAATCTGTAGCACAGCCAGGACAAGAACTCCCAATGCTTACAAATAATATAAGTTTGGGGTACATTTTTATCAAGGGAGCAATAGAGGGGACACAGAAACATGGGTTGAAGGTTGATTATCTGTGACTAGTTTAAATTCAACAAACAATTATTGGGCTCACACTTTGCCCACAACGCAGTTAAAATCTAGCTACAGAATTAACATGAGCAACTATAAAAATGGACAGAAGGTGCTCAACGGGACTTTAGGAGAGAGACCCTGGGATTCAGATGGGGGAGAAGCAGAGAGAGTTTTCTGGTGGGATTGAAATGGGGAGATACAACAACTTACTGAGAGCATATGTGACCACTACAAAGAATCCCTCAGTTGTACAGTGAGCCAAAAAATATATTTAGAACTTTTACAACCATTGCTAGGTCATTAGAGTAAACTATGAACTCTCTGGTCCCTTAAATTTTAATGAAACTGAGCCCTTTTAAAAGTGGCACTTTGAGCAAGTTTAGCTGTGAAACAATTAAAATGTTACTGGGGTTTCTACTGTAAATAGATTTATGAAAGGGAATGCTGACTGAGTCGTTTCCTGGCCCTAACTTGTTACTGTCAGTTGAATTTAAGCAAGATGTGCTTAACAAGAGATGTAAGGCATACCTTTTAATAGCTGCTGCCTGTTGTGTTTCCTGTTTCAAAATTCATTTCATATTGCATATAACATGCCTAAAGCTCAGTACAAATACTATTCTGTTATCACATAATTGGCCAGTGTGTATCACTGTGTCTTGAGTTTCTACTTGTTTTATTTTACATGTGGTATTTTAGTACATTGAAAGGAAACCCGTGCTCATTTTTGCTCATCCCAATACAGAAAGAGTTCAAAAGTTCAAAAGATAAGAAGTGGTTCTCAGCATGAACAAACCGTGAAAGGCATTAGAAAATAAATTTTTGATGTCAAGATACATTCCCAGTTTATTCACGCTGAGAAGAGTTTTCTTATCTTTGGGACTTTGTAAGCTGGGATAGACAAAATTTGTTTAAACTCCACAATAAATAAAAAAGTAATACAATGTGACTGTTATTCTATTATCACACACTTGTCTATAAATCAAACCCTTTACAGTGTAACAAAAATTTGGAAGTATTGCAAATGAAGATTAGTGCCTTGAGCTCCAGGAAAAAAAAAATCAAAATTAGATTGCCTTTCTCCTGATACTGATCAGAATCTACTATGCTAAACCAGAAAAATGGTTTTCTTAATAATTCAGAGAAACCAAACCTCAAGTCTCCTGGGACTGCCTCTTCTCTCAGAGAGTCAAAGTCGCTAAAGCTCAGAATTACTGTCAATTCTTAATTAACCATATCAGTGAGGAGAACACTTACCACCACTGAAAACTGTCTACTGAAGAGTGACAAAAAACATTTCCCTCATCACCAGTTGACAAGCCACATAATTTATATACCAGGAGCTGACTTTACAAACAGTTGGCTGGGAAAGCCTTTACTAATTCCAAACATGTTCTCATCATTATCACATGGTTTTCAAATAGATTTCTTTAAAATAAAAATTAAAAAAAACTAGAGATCTTTGCATACCTATGAAAATTCAAATGTCAGTTCAGATTGCTGGGACAGACAGTCAACTAATCCTGTGTGAGGGACCCAGAACTTCTCTGTGAAACAGATGACTTTTGTGCTGGGTCTTAAGAGATTGACCTGGCAGAGACAAGGAGGCAGGAAGTTCACGGAGAGTCAAGTGTAGAGAGCAAGTGGGGACCCTGCAAGGGCATGGGGGGCGGGGGCAGTGATGATAAACTGAGTCCGATAGGAACTCAGACACCTCCAGCTGCTCTCCAGGAGTCTACACTTCTCGTCACCACGACCAAGAGTGATGGCTACCAGAGTTTTCTCAACTAAAACAAGGTTCTTCCATTGCGTTTGTTGGGGTAACTCTAAGTCAATTACTTTTCAGTAGCAACACCCTCCACTTTCCATACTCCTCTTTTATTTAAAGTCCCTGATGCCTTTCATGGCATTTACACTCCCTCCCTCTTTTCTTCTTCTCAGGCAGATTCTTAATCTCTTCCTTGGGTCCTTTTCATCTGTCCTCCTCGTGTGTGTACCTGCTAAGTCGCTTCAGTCGTGTCCAACTCTGTGTGACCCTAAGGACTGCAGCCCGCCAGGCTCCTCCATCGATGGGATTCTCCAGGCAAGAATACTGGAGTGGGTTGCCATGCCCTCCTCCAGGGGATCTTCCCAACCCCAGGATTGAACCCGGGTCTCTTACATCTACCTGCATTGGCAGGCAAGTTCTTTATCACCAATGCCACCTGGGAAGCCCTCCTCTCATATACTAAAGTACCCCAGGTTTCCTTCTTCAGTAATCTTTTCTCACTTTTTATACATACTTGTCTCCTGACACTTCAATACCCCAATATAGATCTAGCCCAGACCAATCTCCTGGCCTCAGACACTCACTTCAATACCCCAATATAGATCTAGCCCAGACCAATCTCCTGGCCTCAGACACTCCTGTGGAGCTTCCCCAGAAGGTCCCCATCTGAGAGCCCAGAGATGCGTTAAGCGCCGACAGGGTCCCAGCAGAGCTCCCCTTCTTCCCCCCCTTCCCTGTGTTTCTGATTTTCTCTATTACCCAGCTGTCTCCTTCTCTCTCTCTCACTCCCTCTCCACCACATATGCACCAACTCCTTTGAAGCCTACCCTTCCTTTCATCGCCACCACTACGTTCGTTGTTTTTAAGACTCACTCCACTTCTCCTACTACTGAAGGAATCTCCTCCTTGGGCTCCCCACCTCTGGCCTCTTCCCTCTGCAGCCCATTCTTCATTCAATAAACACAAATCTGACTAGGTTCCTCCTCTGCTTTCAGTCACTCTCTTCTGGGTTCCTCACGGGTGTCGTGAAGTTCAAAGCTCTCACCTCCAGATTGTAAGACCCACACTGGGTCAGTACCTCTTAATCGCCCTGAACTCCTCTTCTACTGTGGCTCCTTTCATATTCTCCCCTCCAGACATACCATTAAGAAAATGATTTATGGTTTTTCCTAAATGAGAAAAGACCTCCTTCTTCTTGCACATGCTCTTCTCATCAACTAGAACCCCACCTCCACTTTTATCATCCATCTAACCTTTACTCAGTGAATTAGCTTAAGAAAAATACACTCTTGAAAACCCACAACTAAAGCCCTGGATTCTTTCTTCCCTCCAGCTAGGTTATATGTTCCATCTCTGACAACTTCTTTTTTTTGATAGGTTCTGATCTGTTCATTGATCTCCCTCCAGGTCTATGAGCTGCTCAATGACAGAGAATCAACTTATCCTCTTTGTATCCCCAAAGCCGAGCAAAACACTGGACAATGAATAAACATTTGTTAAATGGAAATAACAAGATATCAGCTACATATTAAGCAGCTGGGTTAGTGATTTTTTTTTCCATTTATTTTTATTAGTTGGAGGCTAATTACTTTACAATATTGTAGTGGTTTTTGTCATACATTGACATGAATCAGCCATGGATTTACATATATTCCCCATCCCGATCCCCCCTCCCACCTCCCTCTCCACCTGATCCCTCTGGGTCTTCCCAGTGCACCAGGCCCGAGCACTTGTCTCATGCATCCAACCTGGGCTGGTGATCTGTTTCTGTGTTAGTGATTTAATTTCAGCTTCAGTGGAGAGAAGACAGATACTTGGGATTTGAACATAGCCCCTTGAGTCCGTTCATTAAACCTCTGTGTTCATCTAGTTCCAGAGTCTTCCCACCCATTGAAAAAGAAATGGAAACACAAGTGCTGGATTTAACAAGAGAACAAAACTAGATTTAAGCTTTAGCAAAGCCCATGCTGGTGAAATGGGGAAAGAAAATGTTAGAGGTGTTGAGACTTATTTCTACATACCTTGTGAAGAAGCTTTCAGGGCTTTTGTCCTAGAAGGATTTTTGTGTAGCAACAGCCTTGGAAGATTTAGAGGATATGTCCTGCCAGGGCTGAGGGCAGAGTTGTTTCCTGAGCAGGATAAAAAAGATGGTATCTCCCTCTGAGGCCAAATGTTGAGCAAGGCTGCTAACATCCCCCTTACAGTATGGGAGATTTTTATAAGGCCTGGGTTCCTCATCTGTGATATAAAACCACTGTGTACACAGTATCCATTTGGGCCACTCCTCGTTGCCTCAAGGAACTGGTGGGGGGCGACTGATGCAAACTTGAAGCTGGCATTACCTGCTGTGGCCTGACTGATCAGTAAAGTCCTTTGTCTCTCATCCAGGAGTCTCATGTCTTCTGTCAGCATCTGTCAACTCTGGCAGACTAACCTGTTACCCTGCAGGCAGAGTAAAATCTGACACAAGAACACCTCATCAGAGTTCTTGATGAGGAGAAAAGAACTAAAGGAAATTTTTTAAATTGTCCTATAAAAGTTTAAGAAATTGAATAATACCAGAAAGATAAAATCTTGAATAGAGTGCAATAGTTAAAAGCACAGATTCTACAGTCAAACAGTCCGGGTTCATAGCCTAGCTTTCAAAATTGTTAACTACATAAATTCTCCTGAGCTCCATAGCCTTATATGCAATTTCTCAGAAAATCATAACTTCTCTAGATCTCAATTGCCTCATTGTAAAATGTGGATACTAATATTCTGATAGGGTTTTTGTGAGGATGAAATGAGTTAAAATATGGAAAGTACTTATACTGTTCACGGCATTTAATAAGTGCTATTTAAGAATAATATTCTGATGCTTGAACCTTACTCCATGGACAATCTTAGTTTTTAACAAAAGGAAATGATGTTAATAGGTCTTTGTTTGATGAAATTGTATATATAATAAAAACAAACTTTGATGAAATTGAATATATAATAAAAATAAAGAGGATCCAGAGAATATGAAGCGGAAGACCAACCAAGAGACTACCATAACAATCTAGGAGTAAAAATAGCATGGCTGGGCTTGAGTGTTGGCAATGGGAAAGAGAACTAATTCAAGAGATTTCATTGCTCATGTTTCTAAAATTTGACACCTGAGAGGAATATAAATATTCATTTCTAGTTATCCAATCATCATATACAAAGGTTTGTTCATGATCATCTTACCTAAAGCTCATAATGTAACTACAAGATAAACTAGGAGAAAAGTGACAGATCTGAGTTCAAATATGAAGGGAAAAAAGATGAGGCAAGTACTTTGGAGGGAGAAAATGTTAGGGACACAAAGATAACTAGAGACGATCTAAGGACATTTTGAGTCTTGACCCCACAGTGATAATAAATCTATTATTTGAAATGCAACCCTGTAGCTCTGAAGAGAATGGGGCTAAATGTACAGATCTAAGTTTCACCAGAATAGAACACATGCTAGAAGCCAAGGAAAGAAATAGATAAAGCAGGGGAAATATATAGAGTGGAAAGGGGATTAAAGATAGAAGGGGAGAGAAAGCAGCAGCTAGTGCGGGAGAACTCCAGATGAAACTCAGTGTACAAAGGAAATGCACAAGTGAAGAAGTGAAGTGGGAAACAGGAGTAGCCAGTAGAAAAATGGGAGTAGGGTGAGTTCTGGAAAGAAGGCAGCATCTTGAGAAGGAATTTTAGCAGAGGAGGCCAGATTGCAGTGGGTTGGTTAAATGATCAATGATAAAATCATTGATATGCATCAAAGAACTGTTCTTGAGAAATTAAAGGTGAAGGAGAGAAGCAGCAAGGTCAAAACAGATCCACATTAGACACATATCAGAAACACAGAACAGGGGGAGATGTAGGCAGGAAGACATGAACACATAGGGGAGGAGAGGCGAAAATAGCAGAAAGGAAAGAATTGGCAATAAAAGAAAGAAAAGAGATGACTAATACCTACCACTGTTCATGGTAGGATGTGGAACATGTAGGGAAGGAATTACCTTGAAAAAGCTGGAAAGTTATTCCTACAAGATACCCAAGAAAGAAGTAAAGAAACAGAAAAAATACTGAGGACAAGAAGTTGAGGATTCCCTGATGAGGACAGAGAGTCTGTCAAAACATTACATATTAAATAATGCAATGTCAATGTCATCAACAAAGTATGGGTTGAAGTTGGCTCCTAAAATTACCCGGCAGAGGTGAGGTTCAGGTCCACTTGGGCAATAGGAGAAAGAGTAAGCTACTGCTGAAAATAAGCAGGAGGGCCTGGGAGGATAGTAATTTGAAAGCCAAGGAAGCCTAGGAAGCAAAGGTCAAGGGGAGACGGACCATCATAGGTAACAGTGAACAGGAAGAAGGCTCTGGAGTTAGAATGGGTTCAAAGCCCATCCCACCACTTCTCAGCTATGAAACCACAGCAAGTTACTTAATCTCTCCCTCTGTCTCAGTGTCCTCATCTGAAAAATAGAGATGACAGTATTCCCAACCTCAGAGGATTATTCTTAAAACAATAAACACAAACTGCTAGAAATAATGCCTTGCCCACGGAGGGTGCACGTAGTCTTCTCCACTTTATGGTATGCTCACTTAGTGTGACTGATCTCAACAAAAAAGAAAAGTATTTTTTAATTAATTTACACTGAGTAAATGACAGACCACAGGCCGTGCTTAAATTATTTGTGAATTTAAAAGTGGCCTGCTCTGTTCATAGCCTCAGACATCTCTAATTGGCTCAATTTCAGGCTTTATCAGAAGTGGAAAAAAAAACAAAAACAAAAACAGAACTAGAGCAAATAATACAAATACCAACATGGTGTGTGTTTCACAAGACACCTCTGTCAATTCCCCTTCACAATTCTGGATTATTATATCTTCTTCCCTTTTTCTACTTCTAAATGTATTGATTGTTCAAAAAGCTAAATCTCTGCCACGATGACCACAAGTTTCTATATCATCTACAGCAGGCTGAGGGGAAACAGTTCTACACATATGTGTTGGGGGTGGCATTTGGGTGGGTAAGCTGTATTGTTATCAGGCACATTTCGGATTTCTACATCAACCTGCATTGGAGACCTACATTAGGGAATGAATGTGAGCTGTCCTGATCCTCTGGAGGAGGGACTGGCTATCCACTCCAGTATTTCCACCTGGAAAACTCCATGGACAGAGGAACCTGGCAGGCTACAGTCCATGGGATCGCATGATGAAATAGTTTAGGAAACTACTGAGTCACAAAGTGGCCATACCTTTCTAAAATCCCCACTACGTGTCAGAGAATGCCCAGTACCTCAAGTCCCTGGAGCTTCAGCTACTGGATCTGCCTTTATAGACAGATCTGCCTTTATAGGCAGATCTGGCTTTATACACACTCTGCCTGAATGGTATCTATCTGCAACACACCCATGTTCACTACTTCCGTCATGTTGTATACAATAGTTATGCAAGTGTTTACAAGACAGTATTACAAAGGATAAATTTTAATAGAGTGTATTACAGCCAGTCATTTTCCTTTGATGTCTCTAAGATCTGGAGTAGAGTTTATTTCCGTCTATTTAATCCTTGAGAAAACATTTGCAGAGTACCATTAACATAAGTAAACGCTTCAATATCCCTTTATCAAAATGCCATCATCAGTTACAACTCTCCAATTCATAATGTACTTGCCAAGGCTAGCTTTCCCTATTCCACAATTCCCAGTTTAAGCCGAGCCCATTGTTTTAATACTTGAGTGTCTACAGCTGTAACAGAGCAGGAGAATTTCTTATGAAGAGTCTCGGTGAGGAAGAGAGAGATCAGATCTTCCTTGTGAGGAACAATCTTACCCACTGCGGGATAAAGCACACCAACCCACCTCCATACCAAGCCCAAATGCCAATAGAACCCTACAGCTTTTACAACAGTCAAAAAAGCCCCACAGGTTCCCACTAGGCAGAAAATACCAGCTGCATTCCCATTGAGAACCCCAGGCAGTGATTACAAAGAACTTCTTAGAAACACAGGCTGGGCTTGGGTGTTCTAAAAGGGATCATATTTGTTAAGAACTCCAGCACTGGAATTCAAACTACCTGTATCCAAATCTCATGAATTCTTGGAGTGTGAATTTAACCTTACTATGTCTCTTTCTTCATCATAAATGGAGACGATAACACTGCCTTACTTGTAGGGCTATTTCCAGGCTAAAATGAAATAATATACGTAGTTAGAAATTTGCCTGACATCTAACTAAGAATTCAAAAAAGATTCAGTATTCATTACCTGTGATTTCCAAAGTCAGGTCACATAGTAGGTATACAGCCACTCTTTGTGGAATAATGATTTTATAAATCTGTCTAACCTTAGGAAACCAAAGGTTTCCTAAAAGTGATGACAAGGTCATCAGCAAGATCGATTATCATTAGAGTTGGAGGACCCATATGGCATCTTTTGTTTCATTGATAGAATTTCCTTTGAAAATGAGCTTACCCGTGGAAGAATATACCATAAATACGATTCATTACACTTAGGCTGACCATTATTTAGCTGCACAGTCATTTCTTCTTTTCAGTTGTCATTCCAGCTCCAAAATCTGCTCAAGGACAAGATCAGCTACACAAAACTTTTACCTGTGTTAATGACCTATAAGTGCCAGTCGGTAGGATGATGCCTTCTCATTAGTGGCCCTCATCTCATTAGAAGCCTGCTCTCACTGAAAATGGACCTCAGAGGTCAATAAAAATCTCAGGAAGAATTCTCTTTAATTTAATAGATGGACAGGTGTGTGGAAGCCAAGTGCTTTGCGTGGCTGTATTCCACATGCCTACAACAATTGCAAAGGCATCTGCAGAAAACTAGCACTAAATCCCAACATGGTTCCTGCTGAAGAAACCATTAACTCTAATACCAGGGAGGACTAAATACAAACTTGATTGGATTTTTCCCATCCAGATTTCAGAAAGTACTAAGAGTCATCAGAGTGATCTCAATAACTCCCAGACAGAGCATCTCTATTAAACACCCAAGAATTTATATTGGTTTTAATATCTGATCTCATCTCACCTGATAAATGAATGAGCTGCAGTAGCAGTGTCCTTTAAAAAAAAATGCAATGTCATCCTTCCAGCCTTTTCAACAAAAGTACCAATACTGAAACATGAGGTAAAATATCTAAGCAATATAAAAAGTGATGTGGTATCTCTGTTTTTCAGTGCCCCCCAAAAGGGGTTATTCTGCCTCATGTGCACCAGTAGCTACCTAATAAGTCAGCCAGGGTCCACTTCAATAACAGCACTTCTAAAAGTAAGAGAACGGCTAGCCAGCCAGCTAGCTAAAAAATCAGTATCAAAAAAGTGGAGGCTTATGTATGCACAAGCTACCCAAAGTAAGATGTGTTTTCTGAAATAAACTGGAGAGGAAATGCCTATTCAAATAAACAAGACCCATCTTCTCAATGTAAGAGAAATCACCTACCCAGAAATTTCTTGCATTTCTGCCAAAATGTATTTACAAACTATGTAGACAAGGAGTTGTTCTTCGACGCCACTGCACACTGGTCATGTCTCAAGATTTATAGTTAGTGACATTCGCAGTAACCAGGTAGCAAATCGAATCTCACAGGAGAAGGATGAAATATGGAAATGTAAAGTGAATCCAAAAATAGTACCTTTCTGACAAGAAAAAGTCAAGACCCAGGAAGGTACAGATGGCCTTGTGTACTCATCATTTTTCCACTATAAAGCATTCACATTTCAGAAAATCAAAGATGAAGCAAAGAAGTAGCAAAGACATTAAAGGTGTATTCATAACCGCTTAAGAGTAGAAAGGAAAAGCAGAGTTAGATTTGGCTTCTCTCTCAGACAGTTGATGATGATCCACCCCCCTGAGAAGACAGAATTCCGAGGCAAACTTCTCCAGCCAGTCTGGGCGATAGGGCAATTGGTTAAGATTCACACCTGCGCTGAGCTTCCGGCAACACTTGCCACAGTGACCAAGAATGAGCATCTCCTGCCTCCTTCACTTTTGTTCTGGAAATGAAACCATGCCCCACCCGCAGAGGAGGATGCGTTATAATCACGTTCCTACTCTTTCGTTCTCTCCTAACCCCGCAAGCATCTAAGTTGGCTGCTCACTCAGCCCTTAACACACTGGCCTCCCCAGCTCCTCATTTTGGCGAAAGTCATTCGCCATCAAAGGGTTCGCCTCTCAACAAACCTGTGGAATAATCCACTCCTTCGGACTCGGAGATACTTCTTAGAAAAAAAAAAAAAAAAGACTAGCTATTACATAAACTCTGGTCTCTAGGAAGGACATGTCAAGTAACTCGCTGTTCAACAGGATTTCGTTCAAAACCCATTCAAAAAGTGGAACTTGTTATTAGCCAATTATTCTTCCAAAAAGGAAATTCTCTTTCACACACAAACACACACACCCCTAGGGAGAAATCCTGTCTGGCGCTGAGAAAGTAAGTCAGGTGGGAAGCGCCCGGGGCCGGGTCTCTGCCCCGAGGACGCGCAGGGGACAGCGTTCCCGCCGCGCTCGGCCTGGGACAGCTCTCGGACCTCGGCCGGCGCCTGCCCGCCACTCGCGCCCTCCACCCCTAACCGGAGGGAACTGCTCTAGCCACTGCGGCCGCAGCAGGTTAGGAGTGGGCGGAGGCACGCGGGGCCGACTCTCCCCACACATCCCGGAGCGCGCGGGCTACACTTACATGCCTGGCCGGAGCTGAAGGGCGCTGCCTGGCGGCCAGCCGGCGGCCACCCAAGCGCAGAAGCACCAGAGCCACAGTCGCCAGGTCATCTCCGCGGGGCGGAGCGGCTCCAGCCGCCACCCCGGCTGCGCGCCGCGCGCCACTCCGGCTCCGCAAGTCCGAGCCCCGTGCAGAAGTTGAGCTCGCGGGGCAGAAGTTGGTGTGCGGGGCTCGCGGGGCCGGCGAGATGCGTCTCCCTGCGGAGGGCGCGGCAGCAGCTCGGCCCCACTAGGCATCGCCGACGACGAGGAGCGCGCGGGCGGAACGCCTGGGTGGCGCTCGGGCCGCAGAGATAGGCGCCCTTGCTCGGACGGGAGCGACTGGAAACCTGCGAGCCCAGCGGCCCCGCAGCCCCCGCTGCCTCGGTGCCATGGAAACGCGCTCGCTGCTCTCGGGGCCCGGCCCCTCCGGAGCGCTTAAAGAGACAGTCCCGCTGCCACCTTGGCTAGACTAGCTGCTGGGCGGCCCTGCGCCCCGCGCCCTCCTCCTCCTCTCCACCCCGTGCCGCCCGGAGGAGGCGCGGAGCGCGGCAGGACGCTGGGGGCTCAGTTAAAACGAGATTTAGGGGGGGTCTGCTTAATCATCTCGCCTAACCCCGCTCCCTACCTCTTCCTACCTACACACCCAAGACACACACCCAAACCTCGCCAAAGACGCGAAGCGGTTCGAACCCCTCCCAAACCAACCTGCTCAGAACCAAGCCAGATGTAATCTGCCACCAGCAGAGACTAAAGGAAAGCTGACTTTTGATTCTTTCTCGCTCCGCTCGGAACCCGAGTCTCTGGAGTCTGTCAGAACACAGGCTAGGGGTGGGGGTTGGGGGGGGAGGGAGGAGATGTGTTTGAAGTGGGAACCGAACAGCAGTTGATTGAGTCAAATCTCCTGCCAAATTGACAGTTGCAGGACACCGTCGGCTCATCCAAAAATCCTCGTCACTCCAAATGGGATCATCTCCCTTCCTTTTATTTGGTCCCCATCTATCTCACCCCTTCAGGCACCAGAGTTATAAGGAGAAGCCAACCCTTTTCCAAACCTACTCCCACCTTTCCCTCAAACCAGCTCCTCTTCCCCCAGATTTGCTGAGGAGCAGTCCATTGCGAGCCCCCAGAGCCCTTCCAGAAGGGCACAGCGTCTGCTCGGAACCGGAGGCCCCGGCTGCGGTGCTGGCCCGCCTGCCTGGGACGCACAGCCAAGCGCCGCGCGGTCGCCAGTAGCTCCGGCCCGAAGCGATGCCTCTGCCCGGCGCCAGCTGCTGTCTGGAAGGCCACAAACCTCTGGAGTCTGTTTCTAGAAAATAAAAATCTATGGTGCAATGTGCCCTCCAACAAGGGCAGCCCGGCTCCGAAGCCACAATCTGCAGTTAGCACTGCAGGAATCGGATCAATCTGCAGCGAGAGAACTTATTTCTCTGATCCCTAAACTTAACCAAAAGTGGCTCTCCGATGACTCATTCATAGTCAAACATTTAAAGTGGTACCACCTGATTTCCTCGGTCCTGTGAGTCCGAAAAAGATCCTCCCACAAATGGTGTTTGGGGCTTCCCTTTGCCCTTCATAGTTGAGTTAACCATCTGGCTCTTCAATTCAGTTTTCTGAGCCTTTGTTCTCCCTTCTTTCCTTCTGCTTTTTCCGCAACTAAAGAAGCAATTGGGCATACACAGGAGAGACCGAGGAGCAAGCTTCTGGGGTTTCTATGAAAAGAAAGAAAAAAAATGAGGGTGGGATAGAACCATTCTACTCCTGAGTTATTTCACATTCTATGACTTTGCCCTCCTTGACTTGTGGCATTGGAATTAACACTACCCTGCAGACTTTTCTGTTTCTCTTAGATATATTCATTTTTTTTTTTACTTCTTTTATTGAATTTTAACTTAAAGTGAAAAATCATAAATATGCAACTAGATGATTTCTGTATCTTTGACAGGTGCCTTTAACAAACAGAATTTTGGGACAATTTGCACAATAGAAGTCTTTATTGGAACCCCTTTACTTTATAAAACAGGGATTCGTGCTTTCTTTTTTGTTCCTAAATACTAGTTATGTATGAATCAAACCTTTTCCAATCACAGAGCAGACTTAGGGAAAGTGCTGACATCTGTTGTACAAATGCATCGTCACTTGGCTAACTCTTAATTAGTTCTGATAATGGCTGCCCAGCATGGGTCGCTGAAACACACTGGTAATTTTAACATCTGTTTTTAACTCTAAGTCTTATCTTCTCCTAAACCTCTTTGTCATCTTTGTTACCAACTAACAAAGCTGAATGTGTAATTTCACCTCTTCTTCTTCCTGTCCCTCTTCTAGTGAGGTGCTAATGATCAGTGAAATGACCCAAGGCGAGCAGGTCAGGGTGAGAGCAGAAAGAAAGAAAAGGAAACGCAATTCACAGTAATGGTGACTCCTGAACTGTGTGTACTAACTACAGAAGGTGAGACTGTCTTCTTCCCTTCTCGATGTAAGTGGAGGTGAAAAGATTAATTCTTTCAATCGATTCAATTTCTAGTTTGTCTTTAGATGAAACCCAAAGAGTTCAAGTTATTTCAATACAGTGTGATCTTAATTGTTTTAATGAAAATGGATAGCACAACTACAGATGACAGTATAGATTAACTGTGCCCTGAAATGTCTGTGATTTGCAAAGCCTTTCTTTGCTTCTGGACAAGTTTTTACACTGCAGGGCTCTATCTTCAACTAATCTCATTCCCTCCTGGAGTGAAAAAAGTTTCTAATCATTTTCTTTCTTTATGTTACAGAAGGCCTTGCATAAATAACAGACCTCTTTTATTACAAGGCTAAATTTTATGTAAGCCACAGCTGAAACCCAGAACTATTTTAAGAGCTAAAGAATAATGGGGAAATACAGAGATATATGTAAATTATCTGATTGTGTGGATGTTTAGTAAAGGTCATGTTTAGTTTGGGTAAGGGGGAAGTGAATCAGTAAATTGAAAATCCCAAATTACGAAAGTTTCCTTTTATGCACCTTAATTTAAAGCCATGTTTATTATAGATGAACATTTAAAGCACTTTGGATGGGATGCTAAATGTGATTAGTGCATATTTCATAAAGTGAAATTGATTTCAAATTATTTTAGCATGGATAACAATATAGCATGTTGCCATGTAAGCAATTATCATTAAATGAAATATACTCTTCCAGCAAAAGGATTTAAAACTTTCCATGAACTAGGAAGCCCTAAATTGAACCCAGCTCTCCTTTTGCAGTCTATTCATACAAGTTAAAAATAATTCGTGATTCGGTTTGATTAGTTGGTTATTTTATTCTGTAAAAAGAGGGTGAATTATGAAACCTGTTGTTACAGTCATACATAGTAAAAGAGCAAAGCAGATTGGTGGTTTGGGATGCCATGAATAAACAAAATGAAGCCAGATACAAACAATTCATTCAGCATTTATTGTCCAAGTGAAAGAAATTTTAAAATAAACAAAGCAAGAGAATGAGGCACACACACAGCATCATTTTTTTTTAATTAAGAGAGAGAAGTTTTGTGTTGATGTCACCCCTTATTCAGACATAAAGTTCATGGAGGAAAAAACAGAAACATCATGAACTGGGTTTTATTTTTGTGAATGGTCTTTAACATTGTCAACCTGAATAGGTTCTTAAAAAATGGATTTATCAAGCAGACAAATGTTCTCTGAGAAGAGTCCAAAGGATTTGAGGGGACCTCCAGTGGGAATGCCACATGCTACCCCACTCTCCCCAGAGCTGCATCAAAGGAGTAATAAATATAACTAGCTTCTCCCTTGTTAGGAGGAGGCGGAGTAAGCCAATTTCATGCTTTATGTATGCTGGTTGTAAAAAGGAATGCTTACCTAAAAAGAAATAGATTCCAACCAGATGTTCCAAAATCTTCCTCAGCTGCTGCTTGAAGCCTTACAGTCACTGCATACTTTATCTTCTCGTCTATCTTCTTCTAATTGAGAAATTGTTGATCCATGCAATTCGACAGGCAGGCTGCTGCAAAAAACCTTCCTGCCAAAGCTCTTCAGCCCTGCTCTCCTGCACACAGAAACTTCCAGTGTCTGTATGGGGACAGGAAAAGAGAGCAGGCCACTTCATCTGGCAGGTGTTGTGGGCTGAAAGAAGAGGAAGTCAGAAAGCAATTCTTCGAAGGACAGATTCTGTCACCTAAAAGTGTAATAAATTGCCATTACAGAAATGCCTACAAGCACTAATGAGCCATGTACAATGAAACGTTGACGTCAGGCAAAATAGAATGAAACTCACCCAGGAACCAACTGGGATTGTCACACCAAGATGTAAATGATCATTCTTGCTTTGGTTTCATCTGCCACTAATTTTGTCGCTACATACCAATAGCTCCCTTTTTTAGGAAAGTGATAAATTTAGCATAAAAATCCTAAGATCTCTGTCTAGTGATTAATACATAATTTCTTAGTACTGTGCTACGCATTGGCCATTAAGATTTGACCAGTTTGATGTAAGTTAGAATAGAATTACCAACTCCAGAATTATGTATATTTATGAGATAGGACACAATTAGAAGACACATTTAAGTTGTACTTTTTTGGAAACCATGCTTTGCACAGCTAATTCATGTGTGTGTGTGTTTTTTAAAGCATGTAACATTAAATTTACTGTCAATCATTTTTAAATATAAAGTTCAGTAGTGTTAAGTATATTCACATTTTTATGCAATATCACTAAAACTTTTTCATCTTGCAAAACTGAAACTCTATTCCCATTAAACATTATTTCCCCCTTCCTCTCTCTGCTTAGAAGTTGCCAAACAACTTTATACTTGTCTCTATGATGTTGACTACTGTAGACACTTCATGAGTAGAATCATATCTTTTATGACTGGCTTATTTCATTTAGTATAATGTCTTCAGGGTTCATCCATGCTGTAGCATGTGACAAATTTCCTTCTTTATAAGGCTGCATAATATTCCATTGTATGTATATACAACATTTTGTTTATATGTTGATGGACGTTTGGGTTGCTTCTACCTCTTGGTTATTATAAATAATGTTGCCATGAACATAGTTGTATAAATATCTCTACAAGCACCTGCTTTAAATCTTTCCAGCTACATACTCAGAAGTGGGATTGCTGAATTATATGATAATTTTTTTATTTTGAGGGAAACTATACTGTTATACATAATTTCTATACATTTTATACTTTCACCAACAGTGCACAAGAGTTCCAATTTCTCTACATCCTTCTAAATACTTGTTATTTTCTATTCTTTTGATAGTCACTACGCTAATGGGTGTGAGATGACACCTCATTAGAAGTTTTATTCCATTTCTCTTACAATTAATGATGCTCAGCATTTTTTCATGTGTTTGTTGGCCATTTGTATACCTTCTTTAAGGAATTGTCTATTAACTCCTTTGTCCATTTTTTGATCTAGCAATTTGGCTTTTGCTGTTGAATTGTAGAAGTTCCTTATTTATTTCAGCTAGTTACCTCTTCTTAGTTACATGACTTGCAAAGATGTCCTCTCATCCCACAGGTTGCCTTTCACTCTGTAGATTGTTTCCTTTGATGCACAGATGTTCTTAATCTTGATGTAGTCCCATTTATCTATTTCTACTTTTGTTGCCTGTGCTGTTCGTATCATGCCCAAGAAATCACTGCCAAATCTAATGTCCTAAAGCTTTTCTCCTTTGTTTTCTTCATGGACTTTTATAGTTTTAGGTCTTATGTTTAGATCTTTAATCCATTTTGAATGAATTTTTGTATATGATGTAAGGTTAAATGTTCAGCTTCAGTCTTTTGCATATGGATGTTCAGTTTTCCCAGCAGCATTTGTTGAAGAGACTGCCCTTTCCCCATTATGCAGCTGTGACATCCTTGTCAAAATTGCTTGGCTACTTATGCAAAAGTTTATATCTAGGTTCTCTCTATCTTATTCTATTTGTTTGTGTATCTGTTTTTTTTTGTTTGTTTGTTTGTTTGTTTTTTGCCAGAACCATATCATCTTCATCACTGTTGCTATGCAATATGTTTTAAAATCAGGAAATGTGAAGCCTCCATCTTTATTCTTTTTTAAGATGGCTTTGACTATTTGGGGGTGAATTAAAGCAATTTTTGTACATAGAGAGGTTCCTTGCTATTATTTGCATAAGGCCCACTTTTCCACTTTTTTGTTTTTCTCTAAAGAAGAAAAAGTGGACACCAAAATTCCTTCCCTGGTAAATTTTATTCTGAATTCTTATTTTTTATGTCTGAATGTCTTGGGCAACTGATCAAATCCTAACAAAGCCACTATCAATGCTTCTTCAACAGTTAGTTGTAAGCACAGCTAGTGCTAAGAATGTTGAACATATCTGATCCTAAAGATGCACAGATGGAGCAACACAGCCTGATGTGTGCTTCATAGTGGACCCAATTATTTTGGCTCCAACTGCAATAAGCTACTCATACTGTGCCACTAGCTTACCTTTTATAAATGAAGCATTCTTACTCAGGAAAGATCAAAATCAAGTATTGATAGTATAGAATTTACCATCCCTTTCCAACTCAATATGGATAAAAGAGGGGGATTTCACAAGAGTGAATAAGTGAGCAAAGTAATAACTAATGAACCTCAGTGTAAATAAGGAAAAATATCCACTTAAGGAAAAATTATCATACCTAATATGGTCTTGCTGCTGCTGCTTCTGCTGCTAAGTGGTTTCAGTCGTGTCCGACTCTGTGCAACCCCATAGACGTCAGCCCACCAGGCTCCCCCGTCCCCGGGATTCTCCAGGAAGGAACACTGGAGTGGGTTGCCATTTCCTTCTCCAATGCATGAAAGTGCAAAGTGAAAGTGAAGTCTCTCAGTCGTGTCCAACTCTTAGCGACCCCATGGACCACAGCCTACCAGGCTCCTCCGTCCATGGGATTTTCCAGGCAAGAGTACTAAAGTGGGATGCCATTGCCTTCTCCAAATATGGTCTTAGTCCTATCCATTTAAAACCCACCTGAAGAAGATATAAAGCATCAGCTGTTTGGAAGAATAAGCCCTACTTGTAGCTGAGAGTCCAAATCACCAGCCCCAAGCTAGTGTATTTAAAAGTTCGTTATCCTCCATTTTCATACAAACACAGTACACACTTGCATGTGGAATCTTTTCTGTAGCTTTCAGTGTGTGTGTGTGTCTTGTGTTTGTTTGTTTTTGGTTGTATGATCTTTTTTTTGCAGCACTTGTGATCTAGATCCCTGATTAGGGATCGAACTGAGGCTCCCTGCATTGGGAGCGCAGAGTTTAGGCACTAAAGCATCAGGGAAGTCCCTTGACTATGTGTTTTCTGTAGCTTAAGAGTCAGGCAGATTCAGTGATGTCACGATGATATCCAAAGTGCAGTCAGCACACTATCAATAAAGTGAAAAGACAACTCACAGAATGAGAAAAAAATATTTGCAAATCACATATCTGATAAGGGACTAGTGTCCAATATTTATAAGTAATACCACTCAACAATAAAAATGGAAAAATGATTTGTACAGACATTTGTCAAAGAAGATACATAAATATCTACTAAGCACAGTGAAAAAGATGCTCGGCATCATGAGCCACTAGGGAAATGCAATTCAAAACCACAATGAGGTACAACATCACTCCTATTAAGATGGTTACAATCAAAGAAGGGTTGACAATGATGTGAAGAAACTAAAACCCACACCACAAACTAAAACCCCGTTATTGGTAGGAATGTAAAATCATGAAGCCACTTTGGAAATAGTTTGATAGTTCCTCCAAACATTCAACATAGAGTAACTACATGACCCTGGCTTCCTAGCTGACACTAATGGTAAAGAACTCGCCTGCCAATGCAGGAGACACAGGAGATGCAAGTTTGATCCCTGGGTCAGGAAGATCCCATGGGGGAGGGCCTGACAACCCACTCCAGTAATCTTGCCTGGAGAATTCCATGGACAGAGGAGCCTGGTGGGCTATAGTCCATGGGGTCGCAAAGAGTTGGACCCAGCAATGACACTGCACAAGGATGAAAAACACATGTCCACACAAAAACTTGTACAAGAATATTTGTAATGGTGTTATTTATAAAAAGCCCCAAAAGGGAAAGAATCCAAATGACCATTAATTGATGAACAGATAAACAAAATGTGCCATGTCAGTACATTGTAATATTACTCAGTCATAAAAAGGAATGAAGTATTGATACATGCTAAAATATGGATGAACTTTAAAAACCTTATGCTAAGTGAAAGAAAACAGATACAAAAGCCCACATATTTATTTATGATTCCATTTCTATGGAATCATAGAAGATTCCACAAAAGTACAGAACAAACAAATCCATAGAAACAGAAAGTAAATTAGTGGTTAAGAGGAGCTGGGGGAAAGTGGGAAATGGGGAGTTGAGGGGTATAGGGTTTCTTTGTGAGATAATTAAAACACTCTGAAATGAGGTCGTGGTGATGGTTGCGTAACTTTGTGAAAATACAAAAAAGCACTGAGTTGTACACTTATTAAAAGTACAAATTTTATGACATGTGAATTATATCCCAGATTTTTCCAATGTAGTTTGCTGACCAGTGCCAAGCTGCAGCGTGTTTCATACTGGTCGCTGACTAGACGAGAAGTTTTTTCCAGAATGAAAGCAGACGACATCACGGAGCACACCACTTAGTTCAGCTGACATTTTTTAATGGCAAGACTTTACCAATGAAGTAACCAGTCCATTGATTTCCTTCTGAGGTAAGCTCCTTATCATCCTTAGGACCAGGTAATGAAGAGTTCACAGATCAGCTACTTTGAGTAAAGCTGCTGTAATCTACATGTCTGACTTCAAGAGCGTGCCTGCCATCAGTTACATGACATGCTGATGAATGAATTAAGACATTCCCAATTTCTGAGACCAATTATTTTGAACTTATGTCCTATGTATTGACTACATATGGTAACATAACTCCAGTTCATCATGTCTCTATATGTGAGGCAATAAGTCCAGGAATAAAAATGAAGAAGAAGGAGGAGCAGGGGAAAGAGTAAGAGGATGAGGCTGGGAAGTAGGTGAGAGGAGAAAGTGGAGGAGGAGGAAGAAGAATGTAAATAAATAATAAGACAGGAGCTACATGCACAAAGACTTTACTCTTTTCTATGGAAGTCAGACATATGACTTGTCCAATGTGATTAGTATAACATGTAGAAATAAAATATAGAGGATGAAGGCAGGGTATGTTCTCTGCTGCTGCTGCTAAGTCTCTTCAGTCGTGTCCGACTCTGTGCAACCCCATAGACGGCAGCCCACCAGGCTCCCACATCCCTGGGATTCTCCAGGCAAGAACACTGGAGTGGGTTGCCATTTCCTTCTCCAATATATGAAAGTGAAAAGTGAAAGGGAAGTCGCTCAGTCGTGTCCGACTCTTAGCGACCCCATGGACCGCAGCCTACCAGGCTCCTCCGTCCATGGGATTTTCCAGGCAAGAGTACTGGAGTGGGGTGCCACTGCCTTCTCTGGTATGTTTTCTATGTGGTCTGAAAAACCTTCCAGAGGGTGTATACGGAGTAGGTGATAAAGGATGAATAGGAGTTCGGCATGCACATACCTCTGCATAGGAAAGACTAGAACCAGAGTTAATTAAAGTGAAAGTCCATGCATGTAAATTGGTATTTGTCAAAGTGTGGTTCCCAAGTCAGCAGCATCAGCATTGTTTGGGACTCTGTCGAAAACAATTCTCAGACTATCCCCTAACAACTGAAACAACCAGTCTGGACGTCAGGCACAGCAATTTAACAAGCCCTTCAAATGACTCTGATGCACAGTAAAGTTTGAGAACCCATGTTTTAGATAAATAGAGCAACCAGTTTAAAAAAGAGATGCTGTGTCCTGAAAAAAAGCATTTCAGTTTAATACAGTAAATTGATCACGCTGTTTTATACCTTTTTCTTCCCCACACTTTACTAAATGAAGAGTCAAGAATGTTTTAAGATGTTATCCTCCAATATGAATGAGAGAGGAGACAAATGATCAACTCTTTCAAGTAGAGTTTGGAAGATAGAAGCCTGATGCACGGTTATTAACCACATTGGTAGATAGAAGTCACAAAGAGGCTCTAGATGTGTGGGCTTCAGTAGTTGTGGCACATGGGCTCTAGAGCACAGGCTCAATAGTTGTGACACACAGGCTTCCTTGCTTTGTGGCATGTGGGATCTTCCCTGAGTAGGGATTGAACCTGGGTCCCCTGCTTTGGCAGGTGGGTTCTTAACCACTGAACCACCAGAGAAGCCCAACTTCAAAGTTTTGAGGGAAAGTTTTCAATGTAGAATTCCATACTCAACTAAACTGTCAATCAAGTTTAAGAGAAAGAACTTTCAGACATACAAAATATCAAAAAAACTAACCACTCACATATACTTTCATAGGAAGCTAGTGGAGTATACAGTCCAGGAAAATGACATGAACTGAGAGAGGAAAATATAGAAACCAGAAAGTATGGTAAAGAGTATTTCCATGAAAGTGACAAAGGGAAGTTTTACAACTCAAACTGTGAACCAGAATTAAGAAACATCCTATAGTCTGGAAGTAGAGAGTCTAGGAAAAAATCTGTGGGAGATGAAAAGAAGGTCATTTAATGTGTTTGGGAGTTATAGAAATTATTTCTAGGCATTAGAGCCCTTGAGGAAAAAAAAGATCTACTGATAAGTGAGAAAAAAACATGAGAAAAATTATTAAATGGAAAAAAAAAGTTTATTGAGGAAAGTAAATAACTTAAGACATAATTTGGTGTCTTGTTGTTTAGTTGCTCAGTCATGTCCAACTCTTTGAACTAACTCCATGGACTGCAGCACCAGGCTTCCCTGTCCTTCACCATCCCCTGGACTTTCCTCAAACTCATGTCCATTGAGTTGGTCATGCCATCCAGCCATCTCATCCTCTGTTGTCCCCTTCTCCTCCTGCCTTCAATCTTTCCCAGCATCAGGGTCTTTTCCAATGAGTTGGCTCTTCGCATTAGATGTCCAAAGTATTGGAACTTCAGCTTTAGCAGCAGTCCTTCCAATGAATATTCAGGGTTGATTTCTTTTAGGATTAACCAGTTTGATCTCCTTGCAGTCCAAGGGACTCTCAAGAGTCTTCTCCAACACTGCAGTTTGAAGGCATCAATTCTTCAGCGCTCAGCTCTTTTTGTTGTCCAGCTCTCACATCCATACATGACTACTGGAAAAACCATAGCTTTGACTATATGGACCTTTGTAATTTGGTGTCGTTGCAAGCAATATGCCATATGTAAAATAATGCAAATACTGACGCAGATTTGTGAAACAGCTACAGAAGTCATAGTGGAAAGGAAGCTTTGTGGGAATCGGGTATAACAGATCCAAAACAGGAAGGAAGTCAATAAATACAGCCTAATGTGATAAATTATGAAATAATAGGGGCTTCTCTGGTGGTCCAGTGGTTAAGAATTGCCTTGCAATGCAAGGGACACCAGTTCAATCCCTGGTCCAGGAAGAGCCCACATTTCTCGGAGCAACTAAGCTTGTTAGCCACAACTATTGAGGCTTCCAGAGCCTGGGACCCACAAATACTGGGCCCGCATGCTGGGAAACCCTCACACCTACAGCCTGTGCTCTGCAACAAGAGAAGCCACCACAATGAAAAGCCCAAGCAAAAGCCCACGTGCAGCAACAAAGACTTACCACAGCCAAAAATAAATAAATAAATAAATCTTAAAAAAAAAAAGAAATAATTGGCTACTCTATCAGATTGAGATGTGTGTAAGGAAAAATAGGAGAATGTTACAGAACAAAAAGAGAAAGAAGAAACAGGCTATTGTGTATTGTGATCAGACCTTTTCTAAGTATATATGTGAATTCTTAGAAGGAGATAGTCATATCAAATCCGAGGGACCTATATTCCAGACAGAAGTGATAGCAAGTTTTAAGATTTTGAGACAAGAATAAATGTAGTGTGTTCTAGAAAGGCAAGAAGAGTGGTAAGCATTGAGCAAGGTCAATAATAAGGGGGAATAGTAGATGAAACATATCCAAATGGGAGAAAAAGCATTGGAGCTTCATGACCTGCTATGTCTAAGAAACATTCATGATTCAAAGAAAAACAAAGCAATGCCACATCTGTCTACTCTCGTTCATGGATTTCTCCTGCCCTGCATTATTTTATCTTACCTTCTTTACCGCTGGAGGAGGACACAGCAACCCACTCCAATATTCTTGCCTGAACAATCCTGTGGACAGAGGAGCCTGGTAGGCTACAGTCCATGGAGTCTAAAAGAGTCAGACATGACTGAGGACTTTGACCCTGATGCTGGAAAAGATTGAGGACAGGAGGAGAAGGGGACGACAGAGGATGCGATGGTTGGATGGCATCACTGACTCAATGGACATGAGTGTGAGCAAACTCGAGGAGATAATGAAGGACAGGGAAACCTGACATGCTACTGTTCATGGGGTCACAAAGAGTCAGACACAACTGAGGGATGGAACAACGACCACCACCATCAACCATTATTACCACCGGGCCTTGTAACTGTAGTAAATACTCAGAGGGGAGTTCTTTTGGCTAATATATCTGAGTCATTTGCCTGTCATGAAATTAGCTTGTCACCACATAAATCATGCACCCTCCATTTCTATCTATTCTACTCCATTCTGCATTTCTCAATGTCATCTTCATCACCCCAATTTCCTATTTGCATTTTAAATAGTAGTAACCTACAAGATTTTATATTTTCTGAAGATACAAGACTCTTGTGTAGAGATTCTAATTAGGCTGGCTGGGCAATGTTCTATTATTAGTAAGAATTGTGATTTTTAGAGTTGTGGGTTAATTGCTAATAACTGTATGCAGTGTTTTCCCTCAAGATGTTTTCTATTACAGTAATTAACTGAGCAGCTGGGAGAGCAGACATTAACCATTTGTCTTCACAGTAGCCCTCACCGGGGACTCTCCCCAAACCTTTGCACATGACCTTATCTGCTGTTTGATAGGTAATGTAAGCTGCTGCTGCTGCTGCTAAGTCACTTCAGTCGTGTCCGACTCTTTGCGACAGCATAGACGGCAGCCCACCAGGCTCCCCTGTCCCTGGGATTCTCCAGGCAAGAACACTGGAGTGGGTTGCCATTTCTTTCTCCAATGCATGAAAGTGAAAAGTGAAAGTGAAGTCATGTCCGACTCTTAGGGACCCCCCATGGACTGCAGCCCACCAGGCTCCTCTGTCCATGGGATTTTCCAGGCAAGAGTACTGGAGTGGGGTGCCATTGCCTTCTCCGGTAATGTAAGAGGGAAGCACAAAAGATCGTCATCCTTTGGAATGAATATCCAGTTTTAAACAATTTTTTTTTTCTTGTTGAAGGGAGGCTTTCTCAAACATGTGAAGCATAGATTACCAACACAGAATGTCTTTTAGATGTATGGACTTATTTGACTAGTTTTTATGTGCATATTTCTCTTCGTATCCTCGCATAATGAAATTTTGTCACAGAGATTGTGTCCGAAGCCTCAGCTACCCTGAAGACACCACTGGTTTATCTGTTTACAAACTAGATTGGACCAGTGAAAGCTGGCTAATAATGAGAAATCTGTTAAGAGCCACCTTGCCTGAAAGCCCTGTTCTTTTTCATGACACCTGAATTCCCACTTGATTATTAATTCGGCTGAAGCCCTCGACTTTAGTATCCCGAATCTCCCTCTGGGACTGTTGGTGCTTCCTTGTGTGAATTCCTATTTACTGTCCTGCTCTCAGGACTATATGCCAGTCGGATGCTTGACCCCAGGTTTTCCCAACCAACTCTGCTGTTGGCCGGACTCCATCTCTTGTCAAGTTATTTTCCACAGCAAACCTTTTGTTAATGCAAAGACATTCTTTTTTTAATAGGAAACATTTTATTTAATATTTTGTAATGAAAGGTTCCAAACCACAAGCAGAGACTAAGTGCAAAAATAAATAAATAAAATTCCACTTATAGGAAGTTATTAAGTACATAAGAATTTTTTGTCTTCTCTCTCGTTGAATAAAATAACTTACTACTGTCCAGATCTCATTGCTTTTTTTTTCACTTTGTTTTTCCAGAGGCAAGAATTTTCCTTCTTCTTAAAATGACCCCATTTCTTTAAATCCAGAAAAGCTCTGGTTTTATACTGTCTTAAGTATTTGGTTGTAAGAGCCTTAGCAGAAAGAATGCCATCTGATTTATAGTAATTCTGCAGAAGCCACACAAATAAGAACATGCCAGGCCCTCTGGCAAATGAGGAGGAGCCACAACTTCCCTTCCCTTCCAAAAGGATCCAGGACCCTGACCTCTATACAGTGGTTGGTGGCAGCTCAGCCAACCCCTCAATATGTGTGCATGTGTGTGCGTGTGCGTGTGTGTGTGCGTGTGTGTCTGTGCATGTGTGTGTACACTCAGTTGTACCTGACTCTTTAAGACACTATGGACTATAGCCCACCAGGCTCCTCTGTCCTTGGGATTTTCCAGGCAAGAACACTGGAGTGGGTTGCATTTCCTCCTCCAGGAGATCTTCCCCTCCCAGGGACAGAGCCCGCATCTCTTGGGTCTCCTGCACTGCAGACAGATTCTTTTACTGGTGAGCCACGGGGGACGCCCAACCTCTCCGCATCAGTGCTCAAAAGAGAGATTCACCTCTTAATTAGTAACCATGCTTCTGGGTCTGATGTCTGCAAGTCTCAAAAGTCAGAGTAACAAAGAAACTTACATTGCCATACGTAAAATAGATAGCCAAAGGGAATTTGCTGTAAGGCTCTGGAAACTCAAACAGGGGCTCTGTATCAACCTATGGGGTGGGATGGGGAGGGAGATGGGAGGGAGGTTCAAAAGGCAGGGGACATATGTATACCTGTGGCTGATTCATGTTGAGGTTTAACAGAAAACAGCAAAATTCTATAAAGCAATTAATTATCCTTCAATAAAAAATAATTTTAAAAAGTCCACCTGGTACTAGGAAGAGTGTCAAACATGGAGGGTTTGAAGCAAACACGTCTGGAGTACAATGTGAGGGAAACTCCCTCACAGACTAAAAACTGGAAATCCCACAAAAGCCTGGGAATAACCCTGAAAACAGGTTGACAAAACAGAGTTGGGTAGAACCTGGAGTCTGGTTATAGAGACAGTCAAGAGGGTGAATTGCAAACTGGAGGCAAGACATCAGATACAGAAATTTAAGATTGTGGTCTCTTGGTCAGCGAGAGCTTCAAAAACAGTAAAGCAGTCACCTGAGTGTCCTCATGGAAGTGGAGTTGCTCTGACCTCTTGGTTGTAGAAGAGGAAGCTCTGAGTCCCTCTGCCTCTTCTTCTAGAAAACCTTGGGTGGGCTGGCTCTCTCCGCAGGGCATTCAGACCTAAATGATGCTATCTACTTACTTTTTTATAAACAGTGCCTTGCAGTGAAAAGCTTTAATGAATCTTTTTTGATTTACTGGTTGGTTGAACCAATTTTGGAAAAGCCCTGCAAAGCATGAATTAAAATACAAATTGAATTTAGAAAATATCAGCTTGCATAGTCCAAAGAAGCTAAGCCCTTCTTAACCTCAGAATTTTTCCTCCTTGCAAACCCCTTTCCAATATATTCTGAGCAATAGCTAATATTGGAAGGTCACACAGAAAAGAAAAAAAAGCTGCAGCATTTTCTGTCCACTTAAAATGAGTTTCATATGATAAAATCTGAGTTTTTTTTTATATTAATATCCAAGTGTTTCAGTTTTACTGTCCACTTCCTCCATCTAAGTTTATTTTGAGCTCCTTAAGAGGAGAAATGTCTTATTCATACCTTTCAAAATACCAGACCGTATCAGGTGAGGTCATGTTGAATGACTGAAATGTTTTAGTTAAAACCAACATTTTCTTAAGGCCAACCTAGAGAACTATTTAACAAATGAGCTGATTTCTACTGTCGTTATTATGTTGGTTAACAGATTAAAAAAAAAGGGGGAACAGTCAGCTAATAGCAGTGCCTCTTTAGGTTAAAATATAAACATAGTCCCACTTAAGAAATGAGAACCAAGGACAAGTCTTGGCATTTGTTGAGTCCTTCACAGAACAAGAAAACATAAGAGATTTTGCTATAATTCAAGAGCCATTCTTGTCAGTGCTTTCAAGGGTAGAAATTAAGCTATATTAAAGCTTGTCTTGGCCCAATTATAGAATGAAAGTCAGGCGTCTATGGAATGGTTCCAGGATAGGTTTCAAATCAGTTTGGATTCAGCTATTTGGTCCTTGTTAGGACTTCAGGGGACAGCCAAGAATTACATTTAATTCATTATCTTGTTCTGAAAGTGCTACAGTGGCTGCTACACAAATTGAAAGCAGCATTTACACAGGCTAATACCTATGGTATCTTTCCAATTTATCTTTGGGCATTATCACCTCCCAGTGTCCCTCCTTGAAAGTTTGACATGTGCCCTGAATTCTCATTTTGTAGGATGATAACTAATCACCCTGAAGAAAACACAGAAGAAAATGGCCCCATGTTAAAATGCTAGGAATGCTACCTGAAACACATTTTCTTAAAACTTGAAAATAGCTCCAGTCTTTTGGCAGAAATCATGTTATATATAAACCTGCCTTCTAAGAAGTCCGATCTTTCTGGATATGAGGCTGTGGCATTATTGACTTAATTCATTTGACTTGTGTCCAGCAGTCTGGTACAGCTTCACAAGGGAATAAATAATTGGCACCTTTTGTGAAATATTCAAAGCCACTGATTTTTGTTTTCCATTGTTCTTAAAAAGAGAAAAAAGTATTAAACACTACAATTGTCTCTGTGATGTGAATGTAAATATAACCTGTTGAAATTCAAGGTAGGAAAATACTTCTTTAGAAAACCAGGAAGGATGATACAGGAAGAAATGTTGCCCACATGCAGAGTGATTTCTAATAGTTCATTGATCTCATTGTTTAGCATCCCCTTTTAGAGTGTGCATTAACAAAAACGCTGCATGGATATTAAATTGACAGTGTAATCCTAGAGTGTTTTATATAACTAGACACTAGCAATAGAGAGAATACTGTATTGACACCCAGATTTCAGGCAACGGCACTTCAAGTGACTTGTATTAATGCTTTATATTGATATAAAACCTTTCTTCCAAAAAGCACAAAGCACTTTCTTAAAATTGTCTTATTGGGTTTTGTAACAACTCAGCAATGCACAGTATCTGACATCACAGTGTGCAGAACTGAGATAATACCTTACGTTTCCTGATTTCTAATTTTGTATTTCAAACATTTAATCATTAGACATCCTTTCAGTTTCCAAAAATGCCAAAAATTATCCAGTCTATACAAGACTAGAGAAAGGTTTTATTTCCAAGATGATCCTTTTAGAGTCCATAAACTATTAAGTAAAAGTTTAAAAATCAATTGTATGAGAATTCAAGTGACTTTTTCTTTGAGCCAGGGATTTAAGTCTATTATAGTCTATCCCAAAGAAGAATACTACAAATGTTAAGGAAAGATGAACAGAATAGATATTTTCCAATAACTACGCAAAATATTTCAATATTCTCTACTAATTCAAAATGCTTGACTAATCTTTTAACAGCAAGAAATTTCCACCAGACTTTTAAAAAAAGCTAAGGATTAGCCATGTCAGGAAATACTCAGGATCATTTGATGTAGATAGCAATTGAGAAAGTAGCTCTTTCTTTTGGAAGGTAATCATGTCCTTTCTTAAAACAATATTTTTAGCCTTTGACTTAACAACATGTAGTGTCTAAATTATAAAATCTGCCATCAGATGTAATATATGCACCCAGAAATGAACACTAAAAGAGGTATCTTGATACAGGTGCAAGGTAAAGGGAGCCTTGAAGGTTTAAAAGCAAGGTATACAAGATAAGGCCTCAACCATTAATCTGCCTTCTTATTTTGTTGAGTTTAATATGAAGAGCTAAAGTCTAATCCAGTGCAGCGCACTTCTCTGCTCTTTTAGAATACATTTTTCCTTATTGCCCTGTTATTCACACGTTCTTTTAAAGATATTTACATCAATAGGGAGGAAAAACTCTTTCCTAAAGCTAGCAGTTGACAGTTAGCATCTCACTGAAATTTCATAAGGAGAAGCATTAAGCAAGTTCTTTTACCTTCGAATTTAATAAAATGCATGAGAGCCTCGCCAACACCTGCCATTACAATTTTGTCTATTCTTTGGACTAAAACACATCAAAGAAGAAAACTGTATAGATTTCATTTAGGTTCAAATGGCCTCATACTAGCTTAATCTTGTGCCATCTTTGCCTTTTCTAGATTCTATACACTTTCTCTTTCATTTGGAACAACAGTGCGTTTGGTTAATAACCTCACTGTTTTCTGCTGTTAAGGGAACTGAAGTACCATTAACACATATTAAAGTACCATTGATTCCATTAGTGCCGACAAGCACTAAATCCCAATTTCTTTTTAAATAAGCATTAAAACAAAAGTAGATGTCCTTTATTAACAAGTAACATGCTGAGCAACCCTTAATGCAAGAGTCTAATATATGAAGGATGTCTTAAAGAACAAGTAAACATCTTAAGGAACTGAAATGCTAGAATTTGGGTACCATGAAGGACAAGTGAAGGAATTATTATGAAATTTTACACATACAGGAACCTATCCAAAGCCCCATTTTTTATCTCTCAGGGTCATAATCACTTTTCACCTTCATATGTCTCTGCATTTGTATATTATAACATATATAACAGCACAATAGTGAAGACACACAAGCTATAGAGTTCAATAGATCAATTTAAGAATCCACCTGCAATGCAGGAGACCGCAGTTCAATTCCTGGGTTGGGAAGATCCCCTGGAGGAGGGCATGGCAACCCACTCCAGTATTCTTCCCTGGAGAATCCCTTGGACAGAGGAGCCTGGTGGGCTACAGTCCATGGGGTTGCAAAGAGTCGGATAGGACTGAGCAACTAAGCAGAACACAGCACATGAATGAAGGGCCTAAGTCCAGGAAATGAGCGTGGCTCAGATGAGCTCTTACTCTGTGATTTCTACCCATGGTCCCCGTGATTAGATGGTCCCACAGAATAGCAGAACATTTTTCAACTCTGAGGCCATCTCAGAGGGAAGATAACTATGTGCCTGACCATTGGGCCTTCCTGAAAGATGTAACTGTTCCTGGAAACGTTCCCATAGCCAGAGAACTTAGAAAATTTCAGCATAAACCTCACAGCCAAATTTAGAGCAAAAACAAGTATGTTTAGTCTTTTGTATTAATCTCACCCCTCAGCACTGTTTTAGTCTTTACCCTCTTTCTCTTTCATTTTCATCTCTTCTTTACCTGTATCTATTAAGGATTGTGCTATTTGTATGTATTCCTTGAAATCTATTTTTAATATTTTTTTCAAATAAAGATGAAGATAAAGATTCAATGATGAGAGACTGTAGCTTGTTGTATTTGCGGCTGAATTTACAGAAGGTGCAACAGTGCCCGAAACAAAGGAGGCACTCGGTAAATATTTGTGGAATAAATGAAAAAAATGGTATATAACAGATAATTAGGTAGGGATGGATATTGATAGATAGATATAACTGGTAGGAAGCCGGGGGGAGGAAAGGGCGGAAGAGAATGCCTATATATTTGGGTAGATGTATGGGCTCACAACTCTGGAGATTTTACACCACTTAAATAAGTTTGACAGAGTGGAGGGAGGCTGAAAGCAGTTGGACACTGAATGAAGTAACTAAACGAGTCGCTAGGTAGCATTCTGCAGTCCTGTTGTTGCTGGACGCAAGACTCTTCGTCAAAGACTGTTATTACTCACAGCAAAAGCAATAGCAGACATATCAGTATGTATGTGCTGGTTCCCTAAGCTCCCAATTCCACAGAGCCGCACAGAGAATCAGATAGACTCTGAACACAGGGTGGACTGTGCCACAGGAGATGAACCAAAAACTTAGGCAGTCCATCACGTTTATAGCAAGCACTTTTATATGGTCTGGAAGGACAGCAGCTGTGTTTTAGGACCCTGTGATTCATTACCATGCTTACCAAGACTGCCACTTTTAGGATTCCCAGTCCAGGAAGATGAGTAAAAAGGGCAAAGGCATAATGGAAGATACATCTGCTACAGTATGTAGTCCCAGAGATAAAATTGTGTTGAGCTACAATGTGTGATTAAGAGATAAGCTGTGACTGTGTGTGCCTTGGGAGCTAGAAGACGTGCTAAGAGGTGACTGGACAAGCAGATGTATAATAGCAGAAAGTTACCAGCACATTCACCACAGGGAATAGCCTCAGACAACTTGGAATATAGAGTAATATCCCCACTCAACAAATATTGTGTATAGTGCATTACTTCTATATATATCTTCTATATATGCCTAGACATAGGCATATATAGAAGACATGGGAATGTTATGTGGAGTGTGACAAGAGGTGTTGGCCTGGTGTGGCAGGGGAGTGAGGGGGTATCCGTGGGTGTCATTGGTATGTTACTTCATTGGAAAGCACTGAAGATAAAGTCAAGGTTATTTCCTGGCGGTTCAAAGGAATGTTTCCATTGCAAAAGCATGAGGGAGTGGGGGTAAATTTTGGGTGTCTACGTCCACAATGAAATATCCTCTTACCAGATCTCTCTGGTGACTCACGTGGCCTTCCTGCAGGAGGTTTTCCCTCTCTGGATTCTCACTTTAAGGCCTTCAAGGTGTTCACTATCTACCTCCCTTCTTAAAGAAGTTTTGAAAACATTTTGAATATATTCTCTTTAGGAAAAAAATGTGGCTCATTATATTTGATGCTTACATGCAACTATCGATACTTTCTGAAGGATTCTGCTGCCAGACCACGGGGAGGTTGAAAACAGAGGGACAGTAATAAACTTTTAAAAGAACACTTTTTTCTCTCTCAGGATTTTAGTAGTTCTGGTTTATGTCCTGAAATTCTAATTTCTTTTTGATATTCAGATCTTAATTTCAATTCATTGGCATGTGAAAAACAAAACAGAGACCATGCTCTTTCAGCTGAGGGATAAACAGCAGGCTAAAAGAACTTCTCTGCATACTTCCTTGATGTTTTCATGATCTATAGTTAATACCTTGTTATTCATTTAGTTTTTAAAAAATCCTCAAAACTACTATAGCTTCACACAGAAATTCAGATGGAGCACAAAAAAAAACAATTTGCTACAAATCTTCCAGATTTGTATTTCTACACACGTATTTCTAGGTCCAGGATGCATCTGTCAGTGTATTTTTTTTTTTTACTTCCACGGGGCTGCATGTGTCATTTCTATCACTGTAGGTATGGGGGGGGGACCTCCTAACTGAGTTATCAGGGTCTCCCAGACTGTACCTTCTGTTCATTGCTGCTACCAGCTTATTAGAACTGTGTGAACTGAGCAGTTGTCTGGGTTTGAATTTTAAGATAAAATAATTACAAATCTCCAAGACATTTCACAGATACAATTTGATAAATATGTCCATATTTGTTTACAATATGCTACATGACTTCATTCATTTAGCTGTAAATAAATATATCTAATAGCAAAAATTCTAGAAAGAAGCAAGCAAGAAGCTAATGTTCAGAAGCACAAATTAGGCTTCTTACTTCACTCATAAGTTTGCTTTTATTTTGAATCTCCCTTAAAAGAACCTTGAATGTCTACATGGCCGCAGTCCTGATGATCATTCTACTTAGGCAAGGGCCACAAAGTCTTGAGTTACTTTAAATTTCAGAGTACCTTCTTTTAAGTTATCCTCCAACTGAAACACCCTGAAGTGGAATGTCTCAGACAGTAGAGTCTGTGGTTATCATTGTTTAATCGCTGTCATGCCTGACTCTTTGCGACTCCATGGACTGTAGCCTGCCAGGTTTCTCTGTCCATGGGATATCCCAGGCAAGAATACTGGAATGAGTTGCCATTTCCTTCTCCAAGGGATCTTTCTTTCTCACCCAGGGATCAAACCTGAATCTCCTGCATCGCAGCAGATTCTTTACCACTGAGTCACCTGGGAAGCCCCAGAAAACAGAGCGAACACCTTCAAAAATGCCAGAAGTAAGAAAGGAGTGAACATCCGTATTTTCCATTTTTACTTTTTCTAACTAATTATTGATAAATAACAAGCTCAGGTAATAACTACAATAAACTACACAAAATTTGCTCCATACTTACTTAAAGGGAAAAAAGCCTGTATAATAAGAAAAAAAACACCCACATCTAATTCTCAAACATACCGATCAGAGGCCAAAGTGGCAAAAATCAGTGACGGGTAAATCTTTCATTTATTTACATAGGACAGTCTCAAATGACTGTTTTCTTAATGAAATGAAAGTAAATCATTAATCCCTATATAAAACTAAAGAAAAGTCATATGATGATGATGATATACTACATTCTGTCTTTATCATTGAATGGACTTTCAAAGGCCACCAAAACTAGTTAAACAATCACTGAACTACAAAAATGAGACTGCTAAGTGGGGTCCATGGGGTCACAAAGAGTCGGATATGACTCAGCAACTGAATAACAACTCAATGGGAGCCCCTGGAATATGGGCCAGTGGGAGGCAGGGAGGGTATCTCTTGCCCCGTCTTGCTCCCTGTCTCTGGTTGCTTGGAGTTACATGCAAAGGCCAGACTTGCAGCAGCCCTCTGTTTTCACAGCGCTTTCTCTGGTATAGGGTTTCTCAGTCTTGACACTATTGACATTTTGGGCAGGATAATACTTCATTGTATG